>NW_013525314.1:375371-401290 GCF_000836215.1 Papilio polytes | reverse complement strand
GTTTTTGGTGTATTTTGTTTTGTTTTTAGTGCATTTTGTTTTGTTTTTCGTGTATTTTGTTTGGAAGTCGGTTTTGTTTTTTTATTATTTAATTTTATGCGGGCGAAGTCGCAAGCAACAGCTAGTTTATATAAGAACAAATTTACATCCAGAATTCACCAACATTTTCTCTTCGTACATCAAATAATTTTATTGAACCTATCATTAAATTGGACGCTTTATTGAATCTTTCTGCATGTTGAAAGGTCGATATACATAATGTATTCTAGTAAAAAAACATAGAAACAGACGTAATGGCGTAAATGATGCCAATTATCAACATTATGATTACAACCGTTAGACACAGAGTAGCTACAAACTATGCGAGTACTGTATAAAATTATTTATTAATTTATGGTTTTACTTTCAACAAAATGGTTATTATTTTAATGGAATCGCTTGAGGGTTAAACAAATAGGTAACATCTGTAATAGTTTTTAGAGGGAGACTTAAAATCTAGAAAAACTCACACTAATCTATACCAGTAAATAAAGCGTAAACACACACTACTTTGTGCCGTAAGATGTCAGCAATCACAGCATGTTTCTAAATAATTATTTCTTTAATATAAAGCCATTCACTTACGTTACGCTTTAGGCTATATATTTTCGCGCTATTAAACTTAGGGGGTAAATAAATTAGATAAAAAACCTAATGTGGGATAGGTGCCATAAGATGCAAGCTGCCAACATCAAGGAAGTAAAATTGCAATTCTTTGTCATCATAGTATGTCATTTTGACATTTGCAATTGATAATTTGACAAGTGTAAGCAATAAAAATTTTTTTTTACAATTTAAGTGGACGAAGTCGCGCGGGAACAGCTAGTTAAGGTTAAAAGAAGCTGTAATTTCAATGATTGATAATTGAAATGATTTACATCATCGATCGTGTAATCTACCGCTGATACTACGGTAAATACTTTGTCTTTTAACTGTCCTGTGCTCACTGGACTGGATTATAATTATAATGAAATGCAAAACAACCATCTGCATGTTGCCACTATGCTTGTCAGATATGCTAATATATCGCATCGCTGTCAACCTGGACTTAAAGTCAATACAACAACCGTATCCATTGGTTTTACGCCAAGTACACCGGAAATGAGGTCGATAACAAGTGCACGAACTTACGAATTCCAGTAGATAATACAAATCAGGACAGATGTATGATTATCCTGACAATAAAACATGGTTATACTACTGATAGTTTTTATGCTTATGTGATATACTTCAACGCATTCCAACAGATTTTATTGTTACGATTTATACATAATATTAACATAATAAAAGATCTAAAAGCTATTTTACTAAATGCTTTAAAACTAATTTATTTAAATCACAGATAATGTTAGAATTAAGAGTCTAGATCTAGATAGAATAGGCCAGAGGTTAATATGTTGGACTTTCAATAATTTAAAATCCTGTTTTCAATATAGATTACGGAAACAACACGTCGTAGTAAATTGTCTACAGATATCGATAGAAAAATTATAACAAAACAATCTAAACACCTTTTTAACTATAATCATAGCCTTAATAAACAATAGGCATGTTTTATAAATTAATACACTAAAAATAAATTTGGACCTTGACTTGATCAAGCAATTTCTTCCGCCTTGGTTTTATTTATGGCCTTTCATCTCTAATTAATTATGCCAACATTTTTGGCGTCACGATTTACATCATTTACTCTCAACTTTGGTCTTCCTCGGTCTCTACCACTTTCAAGGTTGCTTGACGTAAGGGACTTGGGCACCCTGACTTTTGGCCGACCTGACTTTAGCCCATTTAAGTTTTTTTTTTATAAAATGAGGTGGCAAATGGGCTAGCGGCCACCTGAATCTACCGAAATGGCGAAGTGACCGTTACCCATAGATATTCACAATAGCGGATGCGTTCCCTACTCTTAATCGACAAATGAAGAGACGCACATAAAGAGGATATTTTCCCTTCATTTGCGTCTTCTCCACCGTCAAATCCACGTTCTCTTCCCATCCTATTATTATGAGAAAAAGGGTGGGAAGGAAAAGGGACTAAAGTAAAGCCTCTGGCACGACAAAAAAATTCTGGTTAGCTTGATTGAACAAGCCTTGGTAGATGTACAGCTGTGAACATTGTATTTCAGCAAGCTAAAATACCTCTAATTTATATTTCAAAGGGTTCCGATCGTGTTTGTTATATTCATAAACTGATGTGACTCACGTTATTATCGATTAAAAAATCCGGATCAAATGAAGTATTGAGAGTTGGTGTAAAATGCCAGCCGTGTTGACAGAGACGCGCTCAATAAATCACTAGGCAACAAAGAAGTATTCAATGTGTGTTGATTGTGCCTCTTGGGAATGCTTTTTAGTAAGCGCTAGTGATGGACCTGTGATTTTTCGGATAGAATGGACATCGATATCTCCTGCAACGTTGATTTGAAATGCGAGGATCATAAAATTATATGACTGCTGTAACACACTATGTATATTTAGTTACTGCTCGTTTCCATTTGCACTAAAATTCGAATAATTTTAGTTTTAATCTAAGCAACATTATAAATGCAAACATTTAGATGGATGGATGTAAGAGTTTGCCGGCTAAACTGCTGAACGCATCTCGATGAAGTTTGACATAGATGTAGAGTCTGGAAGAACACACTTTTGTTTTTTTTTAATCCACGCGGACAAGTTGTCGTTGAAAGCTAGTTTTACGTAAAAGTAACTTAATTAATTCATTGTTTTTTATTTATCGATAATTCTATAAGATCGATTTAAACATCACTAGATCGGTCAGTTCAAGAGGCTCATTGGTGGTCCATAAATGCTTTGATAGAATATGCCGAATCATGGCACGCGATTCAACTACGACGATGATATGACTCTTGTATTATTTACAAGGTTATTTTTTACTAACAATAAACTCATTAACATACTTATGTCACTGAGAATAAAGATTAAAATGCCTTGCAGTTTATAATTTATTTGATGTGTTAATTTTGTAAATCTAAGTTATAAATCGGTATCCATTAAACAGTTATTATCCATCCATTGATGGGAGGTTAATAAAATATTGTTCGACCAACTTCCCTACACTTCAGTAGTGTACTCATATTATGCAATTATTACTTAATTCATTATTCATCAAAATATTTATTTTTATTTTGATGACGTCATAAACAAAACAAAACACTATATGCGGTCAAAGTTTAAACATGTATTTAATTTAATTGTTTCTATATTTATTGGGAGGGGTAAAATCAGACTGCATAGTTAAGGTTAACACGTCTTCCACACGTGAGCGAGAAAATGTTTTACTAATAAAATATCTTTATCCTGCACGGAAGCGAAACAATACCTAATTTGTACCGCGGTCTTCGTGAGGTGCGTAAGGAGTGGACGACTGCGCGTCAACCCTTACTCTAATCGTTTAATATTCATCCATATGTATATTCGAATACAAATGGAATGACTCATACTAATTAGCTATAATTTAATTTGAATTTTAAACAGGTAAATGGCAAATTTAAAGACGACCGTGAGATCTCATTATTATGCGAATATCTCGTCCCATTAAGAATCATTGATCTGTTTCTAATAGTCTCCTACGCAAAATTAAAAATAAAAAACGAATCACTCCATATAAAACACCAGCAGACGACTTCAAATAAGAAAAACAGACTATAATATTCACAGCGTGAGCTACTTTCCGTCGAAGTCCCGTCAAAATTAGTCAAGTCGTTCCGGAGATAATCTGGCACGAAACAGACATGCGTATACCTCGGGATCCTAACTTTTTCGGTGATGAATAGTATCTCTAGCTTTACTCCAGACTTCTAACATCTGTACCAAATTCCAATAAGGTATGGTAAACTGTTGCTGAATTATCCAGTAAACATAAAAAAATCTTATGCCACGGGGACAGTAACTAATTCCAGGATCAAAAGCTTATGTGTTCTTCCAGACTATCCTCTACATCTATACCAAATTTTATCAAAATCGGTCCAGCCATTTAGGCTACAAACCAACAAACAACAATCCATATATACTTTGGCTTCTATAATATTAGTAAGAAGTAATATTTCTATAGTAGGAGTCAAAGCAAATTCCCCGCTCTCAAACCGTGGTATAATGGCGGGCGTACATTAGTCCGCGGGCGCCCCGCTGCGCCGTAATAGCGTCTCAATTGGCTCCCCGAGGTCAGAAATCACTAACACATTAACTTTATTACGTCGCTATCGACCCTTTGAGTAATTTGCGCAAACTTAATATGTATACAGTTAATTGAAACTGAAATTATGTGTAAAACTTACGTAAACAGATACTTAATACTATTACTAAAATTGACTCATATTAAATTCAATTTTAAATTGATTAGTTTGTATAACATGCCTTTAAAATATGATTTTTTATATGAAAGTATCAATTAACGGTAAAAGACTACCACGAATAAACATCCATTCTAACAGGCGATTTTTTAACGCTTGTTAAACCCGTTAAAACAGAACAAATGCATTCAAAAGTATCTGTTTATATGGCAATCCTTTTTAAGCAAAAAACTATTGTAATTCTAAAGCGTTGGAAAGTAAGCGTTAAAAAAGCGCCAGCGTCGAGTGTAAAAAAGAAACCTGTGCAAATTCGATTTAACGATCAATGTTTAGATTTAGATATTTGGAAATGCATATAAAAACGCTTATGCGATAGCTTATTAAATAAGAATACATCTATTAGAACTTTAAAAGTGGTAATGCCCGCTTTAACATCTTAGCACTGCAGGGCCGGCACGCCCGGTGTAATACCTCGACCACACAGAAGACAGGCGTGGAAATAGAAGCAATTCCGTGTTTCGTCTGATGAGAGTGGTGCCGCAGGCCTAATTTAAAACCCTTGCTCATTACCAATCTTTTTTCATAAGGAGAGGATGGGAAGGGGAAGTGGATTTGACAGTGGAGTAGATGCATAGGAAGGGAAAATATCCTCTTTATGTGCGTCTCTTCCTCCGTCGGATATGGGTAGGCAACGCATCTGCAATTGCGGATGTCTATGGGCAGCGGTCGCTTCGCCATTTTGGCGGATTCAGGTGGCCGCTATTTGCCACCTAAGGTTATAAAAAAAAAACTTAAAGTGAAATTTAGAAGAAAGAAGTTTATCGATAACTTCGCGCGGGATTTCTTTCATCTTCAACGTTTATATTCAACATCATTAATGTTAACTCAAGAAGGACTTAAAGGTGTAATAAATCTGAATTCCTTGACCGCGGCGGGGCTAAGCGTACCTTTTGTATTATTTTCCCAACTTCCAATCGTAAAAATTCTTTACATTTCTACTTACGAGCCACTTTGAATCAATATTCGAAGGAGTCGTGAAACAAATGAAGTTATAACAATGGCCAAACTTTACGTAGCTAAAGAACACATAATTGTCAAAGATAAAAATAATTTTAAGTCTTATTGTAATGGGATATGATTTAAAATTAATTAAATATGCCAATACCTTATTTAATATCTGTTATTAATTTGCTAGTTGTTATTTTGCTTTTGGTTTAGTAAAAGAAATTAATAATCCTTTAAACATAACCTCAATTGACAGTACGTATCTCAATCATACTAATATTATAAATGCGAAAGTTTAGATGGATGGATGTTTGTTAGACGGTATCTTTCTGAAACTTGGCATAGATACCTATATACCTAGTCTCATAGTTACTAATTAAGTTTTTATTTTAATTCTGAGCAGACGGAGTCGCGGCTACCGCTAGTTTAGAATAATTAGAGGAGGTTTATGCTATTACTATGCTAATATTAGTAGATAGAAATGTACTAGCTTTCGATTGCGACTTCGTCCGTGTAGAATTAAAAAAAAAACATGAAACCCGCCTTTGTTTCCGTCATGTATTACTTGTATAATTACTAGGTAACGAATCTCTTAACAGTGGTAGAGCCTGTTTTAAAATCTTCGCACGAATGGGTCGGCTCGCCCGGTGTAATACCACGACCACACAGAAGACAGGCGTGAAGTGGGAGCAATTCTGCGTTTCGTATGATAAGTGTGGTGCCGGAAGCCCAACTTTAGTCCCTTTTCCTTCACACCCTTTTTGCCAAGAACAGGATGGGAAGGGAACGTGGATTTAACGGTGGAGGAGACGCACAGGAAGGGGAAACATTCTCTTTTGTGCGTCTCTTCCTCTGTCGATTAAGGATAGGCAACGCATCCGCTATTGCGGATGTCTATGAGCAGCGGTCGCTTTGCCATTTTGGAAAATTCAGGTGGCCGCTTGTTCGTTTGCAACCTTATATTATAAAAAAAACATCCATCCATACATCCATACACACTTCCACATTTACCTATAGCAATAGTAGGATTATCTTTTTTTAATAATAACTGTTTATCCTTCATTTTAGCCCACATTTATTAACAGCATCAGAAATTAATTTTACTAACTACATGAAGACAGTCGCGTCGGTAGTTAAAACATGATATTACAATATCGTTGCCCCCCGTGGGGTCGTCATCTTGAATGGCGGTCCTAAACTACTTAATAGGGTGATAATTGCAGGGCTATTAGACCCCCTAGCACCCCCGCACGGATGTTGGGCGGTCGGGAGACTGTAGGCGGTCTTTACACGTATAAATAAATGTTTTGTCTTTACATCTTGAGAATATTATAAATGTGAAAGTTTATATGGATGGATAAATGTATGATAGAGTTTGTAGCCTAAAGTATTGTTTGGATCACGATGAAATTTAGCATAGATGTAGAGAATAGCATGGGAGAACACATAGGCTATATAGGCTTTGGTTGTGTTTTTTTTAATTCCACTCGGCCGGAGTCCCGGGCGAAAGCTAGTGTGCAGATAAAAAGAGAAAGAGCTTATATCATACCAATATGCGATAAGAGAGAGGGAGAGAGAAATGTTGGTCTATTTACACAAAGGATTGAAATTAAGAAAATCTATTTTATTATCTATCAAACAAAATCATTCATTTGCGTTTTTTTTTATTCAAAAGACTCAAAAACAATTAAAACGTCGATACGGTGTTCAACAATGTATATAATGTACCTCGAGTAAGAATGTATAGAGAACGTTGGTACGACTTAGATTATAATTTTATATTAAGAAATAAAAATAAACATAATAAATATGTTCCCACTATATTTATTAATTCAATATTATATTCCATATTATATTTCATTTTACCCAACTATATTCCAAATTAAAACCAGCCCGTGTTATGTTTTGCAGAGTTCAAAACAGTTCTTGTTGTAAGAAAATTCATTAGGAATTTATCCGACGGAGATTGTTTAATTTTCTTTAATATTAACTTGTACGGACCCCTTTTTAATTAATATCGACAAAATAGTCGAAGCGGACGGCAACGATAAACTCTTTAGTGATGGGACAGCCTCTACGATAAAATTTACAAGATTTTAATTCTAAGTAACTATGAAGATTAATTTCCTATATCGTTATTTCTTTCTTTTTTCTCTTTTATTTAATTTCTTTTCTTTCTGTCTACTACATACTTCTATTGCCTAGTTAAAAAAATAAAATAAAAGAGAAAAGAAAGGAAGAAATAAGGAGAATAAAGGAAGAAAAAAGGAAATTAAACAATACAAATTTGATTGGAATAAAAATAAACCATAAAGTGTAACGAGAAAGGCAATATCCTATTTTTTTAACAAATATCTTAATATATATAATTGTTATTTTAATACAACGATAAAAGAAGATCAAAAGCTCTATCAAGTTACAGTAAAAATAGCTGGGAATGCCTAGAGAATAACAGCCGCAGAAGAGACAGGTGGAAACACATGGATAAAGCATAAACCCGGTAGAATAATCTTCTATCTAACTATGTAACATATCAACTACAGTATCATATCATAACAATTAAATATTTATTATTATGTCGATAAAAAATTTGGACATCACTAGTATGTTAATTTCAAAATTGGTTTAAATAGGTATTACGCCGCTTGTTAGCCTGGGTCCAAAATGAACTCATTAAAACTATAAAAGCAGCGGTAATTAAGGCCGCAGCCTCGCTCGTCTCATCCCCACCCCCATTTCCGACCCCCTAGAGGACCAGCTTTGTACCCCCTGACCCCTCTTTTTACGAACCCTCTGCACAGATCTTGTACAACTAAAAGTGACATTACACAAAGTAAGGTAAAATTTTGAAAGCAAATAAATGAGTTTTAATTACACTTTTTGCACCTACAAATGTTTATAATTGTCCAATAATAGACACACATTCTATTAAACATTAGATCGTTCTAAGTGAAATTGTCTAATTAAATTCAACGAGAAGGGGATGTAGCTTTGACGGGGGAGGAGATGTATATGAAAGGGGAAATATCCTTTTTCTGCCAAAAGCAAGCCTCTTACATTAAGTATTGCTGACTAGCCTAATGCTGGCCACTTCGTCCACTTGGAATTAAAAAAATATAGCCCATGTTACTTACTGATTACAGAGCTTTTTAACGGCGAAAAATTTTTTAAATCTGGCCAGTAGTTTTTGGGTTACTTCAATACATACAAAAATGCAAGAATACAAATCATTCCTCTTTATAATATTAGTATCGATGTCTTTCGGCTCAGTTATTTCACTACTTTGGATTGCTCGTATCTTGTGTTATAAAACGAATACGATATACAAGTCTCATCCAGACATTATCTTCTCTGTGACTGGGGGTGTCGGGTGTCTAGGAGGGGGTTTTATTGCCTGCGACATTACATCCCGACAGCGCGGTAATTTTCAACTAATAACCAGTTTAATTTTCATTGCCTCCTCTTTTATATCAACGAGTTTTCTATTACATCTACAATAATGTATATAAACACAATATAATAGATAATTTAAAATACAAGACGTTGCAACAAATAAATAATTAACTTGCCCTTGTGCCTAATGACGCTACTTGCAAACTTCCAATAAATCAATATTGGTTCCAAATTCCCGCTTTCAAAAGTGTGCCTGAGTTATGCCTTTGCTAAGCTTGAAGCTGTAAAGAGAGTATACAATATTCATACACCAATATACGTCACCAATCATTTCCAGATTCAACGTGAGATGCTAAAGGAGTTATTACGAAGCTAAACAAACAAAGCTGTCAACTTAAGAGATTTGACGATAGCTTCAGCGATAAAACTCCAAACACGTGTACTGTTAGATTTAGACCTTAAACAAAATAACAAAAGAACATCACAACATATCACCAATGAAAAAACAACCGTTATCTCTTACAATAAAGATCATATTTCAAAGATGGTTATGTTGTTGTAAGATTTATAGGAATTAATCTATACGTTCGCATTAACATCACAAAACGTTCATTCATCAAGCCTACAACCTACTGATTTTAGAACTGATAACAGAAGCTGTGAGAGAACTTTATAGAGCTGTTAAAATTTATTTTTAACCGAACTCCAATAAGAAAGAAATACCTTATTGATGTTTTTTTTAAATAGTTGATATCTAAAAGCATTTTAATCCGTAGAACAATAATAAACTATTTTTTTATAGTTGTAAGATTTGTACACTAAAAAAGACACAAAAAAAATGTCTTAAAAAATCTTGAGACATTCATATTCTCTAAGTAAAAATTATAAGAAACGGTTCTATTGAAGTTTCATTTTTCTGTTCTTACATTACTAGTTTTATCACAATAAAAGTATTTTTTAACAAAATAATTATCGACTGAATCATGAGCGTTTCAACTCTATAAATATATTTGCAAACAACAAAACAGAGATTACAAACAAACTAATTACATAAAACTGGCTCCCTTCATCGCGCCCCTTGATGACTATGACGTATGCAACAATAGGAACCGACAACACGATTAAAAACAAACATTCAAATTTAATATAGTTTTTATGGTAAAGTAATAAGAGTCATAATCGTTTGAAATCAATGAAATTAACTATTTTTTATCGTTGTATTTTAATCAAAATGTTTGGGGACACTCTATAATAGATAAGGGAATCTAAACGCTTGTTCGTATTTCAGCGAAAGGTTTCTAAGATCAGTTGATAATGCGTTTAACGAACGCCTTTTTTATTTCAATTAGTTTTTGCTTCCTGCTTTACCTTTAGTACTTTATCTATGAATACAAGTTTTTAGACCTTTATTATAATAAAAGATTTCACGATTTAAGAATAAAACTAAGTTGACCTATCATACTAATATTATAAACGAGAATGTTTAGATGGATGGATGTTTGTTAGAGTTTGTAGCCAAAATGACTTAACAGATTTCGACGAAATTAGGTACAGATGTAGAGGATAGTCTGAAAGAACGTATAGGCTATCCACTTTTGTTTTTTTAATTCCACGCGGACGTAATCGCGGGCGAAAGCTAGTATTTCTATACAAATATTAAGTAAACATCGAAATTCAAAAAATTATAACAAATGAAGAATGAATTTAAATAGAAGAAAATTACGTCGTAGATTTATTCTGAAAATAATAATTTCTAACGATTAAGGTAAAATTTCAATTAATTTTAACATTTACCAAATTAATTTGAGACAAGTAATTTAATTACACAAAAGATAACCATGAAATTACACATGTCCAATACAAATGCCCTGAAGTCTGTCATAGTTACTGCTGTCTTTGTTTATTTCAAGTAAAATGACAGGGATAGCAATACCTATACTTTGACAGTCGAAATAGTTCCAGTCTCTTATGGAAGTCAAGGTGCATGCTATATCTTCATTTACATGCTTTATTTTGTTATAAAATCAACCTTTAATTGTATTAATTAAATTGAACCGTATAAGTGAAGCAATAAATACCGTCATTTGTTATTAAATAAGGGCCGTATGTTATTTGTGTGTTCATTAAGTAGTAATGCAACCTTAAATGGTATAACATGATGCTATATCTTAGCTAGAGGCTCGGAAAGGCACAAATCGTCTCGCAACTCGCCCAAATTGGACCACAAACATTTTAACTGCGACGTCATATAGCGGAGATACTAACGCGTACAGAGTGTTTCTTTTTTTAGAAATATTTTTATTAATATTGACAACAGAATAAGTAGGTGAAAACCGTAAAAAAGTGAGGCGTAAGTCGAAGAAAAAAACCTACGCTAGACAAAAACTTCTGTTCGCTTTTTAATCCTACAAATTTCATGATAACAATGAAATAAAAATTATAAGACATGTAAAGCAAATTTTAATTCACCTAAACTCACTAATCTGTGTTTTCATTATTATTTAAAACAATAAATACGCTAAATTGCAGTAGCTGGTTACTACAGTCATAGAGTATTCATAAGATAAATAAAACATCCTGTAGGCAGACTGCGGGTTTGCATATTAACATTCCCGCTGGCTGGGATCGAGGCGCGCGGCCCATGATGTCTCAATCGACCACAGAGTAATGTACTTTTACTATTTACTTGATGCTCTTGAAATTCTATTTTTATTTCATATTTTCATTTTAAGATGTTTAAAGCAACAAGCTCTATAGCATGACGTCAAACACTTACTATTTTTATAAATAGATCATAAAAGTTCTGGTTAAAAGGTAAGTGGTAGTTATTTCCGCCTTCGACATTTCTAGACAGTTTTATTTAAAAATAACTTGTTTAATTGTTACATCCATACTTTGTCACCTCTATAATTCTTAATAGGTCTTCATTATAGTGACATGAACCAATGCTTGTTGATTTTCTAATTTCTACTCGTTTAATTACCGAGATAACAATTAGATTTCTCTGTAGTTCGATATACTACTCCGTAGGTAATGCCGACACGAAATCCGCGATTTTTCCATATCTTTTATTTCTCCCTCGCAGCGCTAACCTGCGTTGACAATAAGCCACTATATTATCCCGAAGCGAGGTTTTGTTTCACGGAAATATTCAAATTTATGACGAACGCGCGCGTCTCTCGACGCCATTTTTGCCATTCGTATGAGAATTAATTTTGCTATATTATTTAAAGCGAATAGATATCGAAGCGAACGTCGATTATTTATAAATAAGTAACTGTTTTTAATAATTTTTAAATGGTTAAGTAAATTGATTTCTTTTTAGAGCCGCTAAGTGATAACTGAGGGTGTCCTTATAGCGATTAAGTAAAAATCTACATTCAGCGACTATATAAGTACAAGTAAACAACTTAGCGATCTGATATTTACATTCGGTCCTTTCCATAAGATTTTTTGTGAGGAAAGGAGGAGAGGTGATTTTGGCAAAAGAACAGGAAAGGGAAATATCATCTTTATCACTTCTATTATGAAATGATAACTGTCGCCCGCGACTCCGTCCGCTTAGAAAAAAAAACAAAAGTTAGTCTATGTGTTCTTCCAGACTATCCTCTACATCTATGCGAAATTTCATCAAGATCCGTTTGCTATGACACCTGATAATTAAAAAACCGAAAGGACAAGAGTTAAATAAACAAAAGAGTACAGAATCTTTTAAATTACATTCCAATAATTCGACGAAAGTCGAACTTTGGGCCTTCGTTTAATTCTGAATACTGGATTATGTACACAATCTATATATATACATGCAATAAAATGGGAGTGTCTGTAATATCAAAAGAAAAATTCCAGATTTCGGGAAGATGATGTTTTTGCGTTGCCCATAATGCAGTCTGTCAGTAACCCGCCTTTGTACCGGGCAACCTCCGAAGCAGCTGGGCCGATTTGGACCGGACTTTCACTGAAGGGTAGCTGACATAGACGGGCATATTATAGATTACTTTTTATCTTAATACTGCATGGACGAAGTCGCGGACAACAGCTAGTGCTAAATGTGCGTTTAACAATGTAATGTGTGTTTAACTTGTTACCGACAGCGCGGCAGCCAAAAATACAAAACACTTATTATTAAACTAATACATCTTTATTGAAAACTTATTTACACTAAAAAATATACAAACTTAAAACTATCTTGATTACATCTTGACTTCTTTATTTATATCTATTCTTTTATAAACGGTTTTTGCCTTGGTGGCCAGTATGCAACCTCTTTGGCTGTATATATACTGCTTGTCAGCCAAAGAGGTTGTATTTTGCACTCAACAATGTGTTAATCAAAACCATATATCTTCATTAAGCCTTATATGTGACAATTTAATGTCATATTTACGTCGACGGTAATAATTCTCAGTTCTACATTTTAAATGTTTTCATTTAATTTATTGTCTATTATTAATGACGCCAATTAACGTAATTTATTAACATATTATTTCTTATATATGAGTTATAATAAAAAAATGTTCAATACATAAAGTTCTTGTCTTAACATTTCTTTGTCTGTCTATACAGGATGTTTAAAAATCCGTACAAAGTGATTATTAAACACTTTGTAGTTTAGTGGCCTTACATAGGCGTACCCCTCCCCCTCCCTAGTGAATTGAAAAATATTAAGTAGATATAAATGACAAAACTATATTAAATAAAGCTCTCTCCCCTTTTCTAGACTTTAGCGTTTAGCGACCCTTTTTATTTTGACCTAAAAACCTTCAAAACAATCTTTAATTTAATAAAGCTTAACATTATCAAAGAATAACTAACAGTAGATATGATAATATATAAAAACCTGAGCATACAATTAAGCTGAGAAAATGTATTACACCTCAGAAAGCGATTATCTTATCTGTAATTGCAAACTGGCCTCACAATTTCTAGATCTGCAATAAACTTTGACTATAGACACACGGACTAGGCAAATTCATCGCCAAAAACATCGATTCAAAGCATATTCAAGTAAAAAAAAGATGAAGGTGTCTATGGAGCAACTGGATACAGCCCAATGTGCGCCACCCTTGGACTAAACAAATTCTTCACACTACATGTGAATATTATATTGAAAGGACTTTATGCCTTCATATCGACTCAAAAAATTACAGAGTGACAGCGACACAAAACGAATATGGGAGTTTAGAACTTGTAATTGGTATTTCACAGAGCGTAATACGCTTGATATATCCTCTCTCTTCAAAGTCAAAGAAATAGGTATAGATCGAAATAAGTCGTATCACATTGGCGTGTATTGAGTTTCAATAAATTGTATCGGTTAGTTAATTACTCCTTTAGATCGTAACGAGTCGCCTGACCCGTACACTGCATTGCATGATTAATGGGCCAGCTAAATCTACAAGATTTTATACTTGTTCAATACGGGTAATTGCCCTCAGCCAAGTGTTGCAATTACGTGTCAATTACGAGTGTAGATTGCTATCATTTGATGGAAACTATTACTTAACTATTAACGATAAATTTATACGAATTAATTTGGACTTTGTACTTATTACGATTTGATTCATATGAACATAATTGTTTACTTTAAGTTACATTAAAAGATAAAAACCAGTAAAGACCTAATTTTTCACACATCTCAAGGTCAAATCATAATTTTGATTTAAAAAAGACTTAAACAAATGAAAAATTAATCGCTACTCACATCGGTATTTATTAAAAAATTAACTGATTTATAAGATACGAATAAAATATGGAAAGATCATTATTCATTAAACAAGTACATTCATATTTAAAGATTTTCAAGTATTCCAATACCGTGCCTGTCGATGTCCGTCGCCGCGAGCGCCGACTAAACCGAACAATTACTTAATGTCAACCAAAAAGATAATTTAATAATTGTTGTCGATGATATATGAGGGGCCCACGCCCACCTGTGGGGCACTGCTATTAAAATAACCAATACTTTAGCCCTTTATTTATGCACGCCGGCAAAGTTACATCTTACTCCGTACAATGCCTGCATTTGTTTAAAGAACACGGTAATAGCCGCTCGAAGATTTCTAATGTCTCAATTTCCGATCACCATCAATTCAAATTAAACTTTACTGTCTAACACATTAAGTACAATTCGGTATGAAATTTTAGGAGCACGATTTCATATACTCAATATCAAAAGAACGTAAATTTACTATAGACGTTTTTTACATTTTAAACTTTATTTCAATGGACTTTAACTTGTAATTCGAATAACTAGTCTAGGTGAGCTTAAATTATGTCTTGTTTAATGAATCTTAATGTTCATCGATTTAAAACAACCTTTACCCACAGATGTGACAAGCAAATATAACCTTACTGTCGTCCGTGTAAGGTGTATTTTAGTTTGAAGCGTATTATAAAATACTTCCAGAATGTTCGAGAATAAGTTTGCGAGATGTTTTCACCGAGAACACAGCCATGTAACTAATGCAGAGTATCTACATATCATTAAGAGATGTAGAGTCGGTTGTACGTGTGTACCGCTTTGTTTCTTATATTTATTATTGTATAGGTTAGTATTTATGATAGGGGATGAGCGAAGGTACATCTAGAATGTTATAGTGCGGTGTTCACTGCGCTTGTTGGCAGACGCCTTTTGTATCAAATACTGGACAATGTTTATTGTTATAGATTTTGAATTTTCTATCAAATGAACCGCTTTCAATAGTCACTAACAAGTAAAAAGCGGTACGAATATTTAAAAAGTATCCGATTTTATTTTTTATGGAAAATTCATGTACAAGTACGTATATTTACTTAAGTATAATATTAACGACTAGCTGTTGCTGGAGACTTCATCCGGGTGGAATTAAAATAGTAAAATTTATAACCTATGTTACATAACATTAAATTATTTTCTAATGGTGAAACAACATACAAAAATAAAAATCATTCCTCTTTATAATATTGGTATGTATTTATCTTAGCAACTTTTATTTTACAAGACAAACCATATCAAATTTATTTTTGAACACTAAATTCTATGATATATTTAATCAACAAATTAATTAAAATTAATAAAAAAACACTGTCCTTCATTTTTATGCAATCTAGTGTACCGAATAATAGAGATACGCACCTATAACTCTGTTCCGCTATAGGAAGATGATCGTAAAGTTTTAACGAGTAAAGTAAATATACGGTATTCAATGTTTGCTTGATCACGCATACATGTGATTAGCGCCCGACACTGTCTAACACGGACAATACTATAATAATTGTTTAATAACTAAGGCTGCGAACAAAGAGATTAAATACATATATAGAGGAGGCATAGTTGACACTTCACTAAAAACATTCTTCATACAATCTATACTATTACAATAAAGCGTAAACACACTCTTCTTTGTTGCCTAAGATGTCAGCAATTACAGCATATTTTTGAATAATCCTTTTTTTTAATAAAAAGCCCTACACTTGCTTCACGCTTTAGGCTATACATTTTCACGCCATTAAACTTAGGGGGTAAATATTTTGGATAAAATCCTAATGTGGGAAAGAGACCATAAGTTGCTGCCAACATCAAGAAAGCGAGATTGTCAAGGTTTGTTGTCATGTCATTTTGTCATTTGCAATTGATAATTTGACACATGTAAACAATAAAATAAAATTTTCATAATTTTATGCGGATGAAGTCGCTCGGGAACAGCTAGTCATCACTAATTAGCATGAGATAGCTCTATTGACAGCCTCTAAACAACATATCTATGTAACTGTTTTTTTTTATTGCCAATACGAGTCATTAAATAATATTTAAGCATGTATATATTTTACAAGCTTTCGCCCGCGACTCCATATGCGTGGAGTTAAGAAAAAACAAAAGTAAGTTATTGAAAGAACACATAGGCTATGTATTCTTTCAATCTCTTGTCTACATCTATACAAAATTTGATTAAAATCTGTTCAGCCGTTTAGGCTACAAACTCTAACAAACATCCATCCATCTAATCTTTCGCATTTATTATATTAGTATGATTTTGTAACAACAAAAGATGGAGCTTATAATAATTTTATAGTTTTTTTTTATACATGTCAATACACGGACAGCTAATTTAGTACCTGTCAGAGAAAGTACCGGTGAAAACATTACAGTACTATGGCAACCTTGTTTTGATGCTGTTTTTTGTTCTTTCCCGTTAGATAGTTTTTGTCAAATAATTTATTCCCTGAGTTTAATGGCGTGAAAGTATATAGCGTAAAGCGTGTCGTAAGTATAGGACTTTATTAAAGAAACAATTATACTAAACATACCGTGATTGCTGACATCTTACATAAATAAGTAGTGGGATTTGTTAAACTCTCAATTGCAAGCGTCAAAATTACCGTTACCATAAACCTTGCTTTTTAATGTTGGCAGCTTGTCGTTTATAGTCTCCTCCCCACATGAAGGTTTTTCCAAATTATTTACTCCCTAAGTTTAATGTCGTCAAAATATATAGCCTAAAGAGTTTTGTAAGTGTACACTTTTAGGTAAAAAAGAATTATTCAAAAACATACTGTGATTGCTGATATCCTACGCCACGAAGTAATGTGTTTACGCTTTATTACATTACTAACAGTTGCTCGCGACTTCGCCCGGGAGAAATTAAAAAATATAGCTTATATTAGTCACAAATAAATTACCTTTCTAATGGTGAAAGAATTTTTGAAATCGGCCTAGTAGTTTTTACGTGAATCGCATACATACAAAAATACAAATCTTTCCTCTTTATATATGTCAAATCAGAAGAAGAAACCAATTTGAATTTAAGTCATAATTAGAACACGAGCGCCGCCAAGCGACTTTCGTGAGAACTTAAATTATTCTGAACATAGGGATCGTTGCGAGAACATTGTTTGAACGATATGAGCTTGGTAGATCGATGACATCTTGACCGAGGAGCATTGTGAATATATTCCTTGAATCCGACTTTACCCATGACCCCGCCCACATGTGATCTCGAGTAGTAGTAATTTTTATATCGTACTAGCTCAAGCCGACATATAGATGTTTTTTACATTATCAATAAAATAATGACATGTACAGGTAGCCTACGCACGTATCTACGCGGGTGGTCAGGGAGCAAAGTTTGTACAAAGCATTAAAGCACCGAATAATAGAAAGGTACCAGAGTTTGTACAACGCTAAACGGGCTGTAACGTGTGAAGTTATCGAGAAACGTGCTTTGGGAAAACCGGTCTCTATTTATTTCGATTACTGAGGGTTTTGTTTAGATTTTTTTTTCTAATTGCCAGTAATTATAAACAAACTGAACGTGTCACTACGATGAAGACACACTACGCAACAAACGAATGAACGAGATCTGTGAATGATGAATGAATGAGATTTTACTTCATTAGCTCAAAAGTGAAATCAAATTCATTCAATAGTTAACACGTTGACGGTCCCTAGGTAAAGTATGGAAACTGAAAAATGACAATTTTTGTCTATACCTACTAATATTATAAAGAGGAAAGATTTGTATTTTTAAATTTTTATGTACTATAATAATTCAATAAGTCCAGTAGGGACCGATTTTAAAAATTCTTGCACCATTAAAACGTCATGTTATCACTGAGAAACATAGGCTTTTTACTATTTGTATTAATATCACGCGGGATATAACATCAAATCGAGAGAAATATTATATGAAAGGAAAAGACAAGACGAACACCTAGCTCGTCACAAAATTATACTTTAAAATCTGCACTTATACGATACACCATTTTTACCAATAGATTGATAAAGCCATGAAGAAAACCAACAAAAGTGTTGTTTTAGGCAATTTTTTTTAAAGAACTAGCTGATCCCCGCGATTCCGTCTACGCAATATTATGATAGAAAAGTAGCCTATAATATGCCCTATGTTAGCTATCCTTCAGTGAAAGTCCGGTTGACAGACAGACAAAACAATTTTAAATGCGATTTTGGTTATCAGCAACCAAATTGAGCAAATCTTCCTGGAATCTGAAATTTTTATTTTCATATTACATACAGACACTCCAATTTTATTATATGTATAGAAGACTCAAATTCAATTGTGCCTTACAGACTGAAAAGTCATTTAAATTATAAATTACTGTTTAAATATTGTGAAACCTTTATATTTGAAATGAGATTAAATCGATCTTCTGAAAAGTGTTCTTTGATTTAAATTAATATTGTTTAAAACCAGAACACTTTTGTTTTACAGATCAAACAATTTCAATATATTTGTACACATTAATTTATTCTAAACTGTTTGTTAAAGCAATGTTTCAAACATTTCTTTCTTGTGACAACTTAATTCATTTGTTTTCATATATAATTTTAAAAAGCTAATAAATTAAAACTTTTTACTCAAATAGAAGTCAGAATTAGAGATATTATTGTTTGAATTGAAATTCTCGCGGAAGATCAGCGCTGGGTACTTCAATCAGAAGCATCCAGCATATAGCTGAGCGAGGACCCAATCCGGTCAGCATTGCATTACTCATTTTAAATACTTCGTTTGTCCTTAATTATGTGTTAATTATTTCTTTTCTAATTACTCTATTTTTTTTTCTAATTCCTAATTGTGTTGTAGTATTGATAACATTAAATGATATTTCTTTTTTATTTTATTTTAAATAATACTGTTTACTACATAAGACTGCCTTAGATAAAAACGTACAAAATTAACACTATGCAGTAACACCCTGTAGAATATAGACTTAGGACAAGGAAGGCCGATACCAAATAATTGGGTAAAGACAAACAGAGCAGTACAGTTCTATCCAAACTTTACGGTGGCTCTGACTGGCTTGTATTATCTGAAAAGCTGCGCAGACATACATATCAGCTAAACTTATAGAGATTTGAAGGAGAGCTCGCCTTTGCTTTTCTTACGTAAAGTGTCCACTTTACGTAAGTCTATTTGAAACCCATTAGAGAAGAGATCAGTACGCCAACGCCATGCGCTTATAACGCTTGTACATTATTATACCCTTATAAACAAATAAATTAAAACAACAAAGCCTTTCATTTTCAGCAACTTAGTGATTCAATTTACACTACAATTTTTCTTTTAATTTGCTACTAAGTTACACATTTAACAATTTTTTAAACTAACATATTTATGAGTGTAAATTACATTAAAAGTAAGTAGACTAGTTGGTATTTTTTTATGACTTGGTACTTGCGGGAATCTCTCTACGAGTAGAGGCCTCCTCCAAAGGTCTTTATACCCCTTACAGCCTTACAAATGGATTATTACGCGTAGATGTCTGTACAACTTAAACTCTTGAGCTGAATTTTTACAAACACAGACCTCTGGAATATCATTACCCTGCAATGAATAGACCAAGTTAATCTGACGCATGTCATTTCGTTCAATCGACAGGTGAGCGTGTAATAATCATTTATAATGCACACGTGAGGAGATGCGTACTTAAATATATTGTGTGAGACTATGTTTCCATTGCACCGATTTAATATCTATCTGTACTAATATTATACATAGGAATTGTATTTTTGGATTTTTGTATATATTGAAATAACTCAAAAACTACTGGACCGATTTCTTTCACCGTGGAAAAATTACGTAATCGCTTAGTAACATAGGCTATTTTTGTAAATTTCACGCAGATAAAGTCGCGACAACATCAAGTAATGCATGAAATATCATTATTTTTTTTAATTTTAGGCATAACTATCGTTTTTGAATGAAGGTAAGAAGAATACTCAATTCGTCTGTATGTTTTTTTAATTGGTAACAACATATCTGACATCTTAATAAAATTTTAATATTGTAAAAATGCAATTCGTTCAAACTATTCTAAAAACATTATTTGTTTCCTTATCTACCAGGAGTAGTATTTGACATACATTTTCCCACATTCAAAGTTTTGTCGTGTAACAATGGAAACAAACATTGATAACTAGAATCCGCGATTTTTCGTCGTCAATATTATTAATGTGTTCAAGCTAGGCTGTTATCGGTGCGCGAAGTGATGTCGCTCCCTAATGTATGTTGATGGCGGATTGATGTGGAACATTAGCGGTTTAAAATATATGCCACGCGTAATGACGTTAAAGGTGTAACTGCCTGTTAAGAGATTAAGGGATATGTGAAAATATTGAAGAAAAAATCTCACATTTTTACGACAGGAAACATCGAAATTTAGATCAAACGCCATCTATTGTACGCAACCAGACAACTAGTAATTATAAAAGTAATAGCCAGTCTGGGTAATTGTTACTAATCGGTTAATTACAAATTATAATCTGCTTTGCCGTTTAATCTAAAGAAAAAAAAAACAAAAAGTAATTCGTGTCATAATATAAAAATGTTGGCAACACAGTTACTTAATACTGTGTTCCCCCAACTTTATTAGTGTCTAAAAGCATATAACTCAACGTTTCGATAAACTCACACCTACAACGAATTTCTTCGCACCCTAAGAATTGAATTATTCATAACCGAATTATTAATAACAATAACCGTACCATATCCTCTACATTACCATCCATTATGTGGGGGTTATATTAACTTTCTATTATTAATAAAAAAAATTCAAATGAAGCGATTACAAGCTTAAGCGCGGCTTCGGATTGTTTGGAGTTCTCACATTAAAAAAGGGGGATAATAAATTATAATTTGATTTGTGTGGGCGAGGCAAGTTAATTGTGACTCCCCGACTCCCCGGGCGGCGTGTAATCCTAGATGTGAAATGTCAATATAACTTAGATTCCATAAAAACAAGTAACGACCTTTCTCTACTCTATGGTCGTTTCGTGTTGTTAGTAAAATCAACTGACTTTTTACTCATTGCTACCTTATATCATACAAAATAGTAACAAACCCCTCTAACGTATAATTAGCTCTACATGTATTTGTTTTCTAAGTATCTATACATATAATAAAATAGGAATGTCTGTTTGTAATATAAAAAGAAATATTCCGGAATTCGTTAAGATGGCTTTTTTGCGTTGCTAATAACGAAAATCGCAGTAAAAATTTTTTTGACTGTTTATCTGTCGGCAAGTTGTTCCGGGTAATCTCCAAAACATTTTCCGATTTCGACATGACTTTCACTGAAGGGTATCTGACATAGACAGACATATTATAGACTACTTTTTTATCTTAATATTGCGATGATGAAGTCACGGGCAACAGCTAGTTTAGTTATATTAGTCCTTCAAAAAGCAATCGTACCTTCTCAAAGGCCGAGATCTGCAGATTTCTGAAGTGTTCACTTATTTAGTCATTACCTAGCGATTAGTTTTAGTTTGACCTAGGTTTCAAAAGAGTGAAACTCAAATTACGTAGTTCGGAAACGCATTCCATGAATTTATCGAATCAAAAACTCTAACGAGTGGTTAAACGTAGCTGGGAAACCGGACATTTGTGTTGCAGATTTTCATAGGCGTTGATGTCCTCGGCGTTCCTGCTACTCTTATTAACCTTTCTCTTGTGTGACAAGTATTTGTGCCGTATATAAGTAGATTCTTAACGGAAGCTGAGAACATCATTCTCTTTCCATAGCTTTCACTAATAAACTGAAATCATACTAATATTATAAATGCGAAAGTGTTGATGGATGTTTGTTAGAGTTTGTAGCCTAAACGGGTGAATGAATCTCGATGAAGTTTGGTATAGATGTAGAGTATAGTCTGGAAGAACACGTAGGCTACTCACTTTATGTTTTTATTTCCACGCGGACGGATTTGGCTCGTTAGTAACGTATTAAAAAGATTATAAATATCTTCGCACGCGAGATCACATTACGTTAGTGAATCGAAACAATTCAAACAATTTACTTTAGAATATGCGAGGGTGCGTCATCCAAATGAATGATCGCTTTATCCACCAAAAGTTAATTTCCTCTCTCACACCAACAAATTCAGTCCCGGGACAGCACAATAGAGCATATTTGCTTATCTTTAATTGATTCACTCTAACCCCCGCTCATGATAAGGATTAGCTCTATTCACGCTGACTTTTACAAGGGTAGTTCTCCCTTAACGAGGGTACAGTCAAAGAGTATGTAATGTACGACGTAACAATTTTATGTTTATGTTGCTAACAATTAACATGTCTCTGAGAGACATAAGTTGTTTGTTTGATAAAATTTAAATATCATTTTAATTTCAATAGTTACTTATTTTGTTATAATAATTTGAATTAATGACAGTTTTAATTTCTTTCTTCTAATCAAAATAGAGTAATCATCTATCTAGTGGCGGTCTAAATTATAAACAATACATTTAATTTACTTCAAGTGTAAACAGTAAACGATAAGCCTTACAAATAAACGAGGTATAAACTTAGGAAGAAACTGAGGATAAGCCAATGTTAGTACCTACAAATTTTATTAAATTTTGTTTAATTTTATACCGCGTTTATTTGTGACGCTGATAAAGTTTTTATACTATGTTTAAGAGATAGTTCAGGCATACCAATAGGACTCCGTTAGTACAAAATCATATGACCTGTCTAAAAATCTCTGATCTATGAGCAAGATCAAATTTCGTAAGCGGGCGCGTGGCTCGTATTATCGGGCGGCGTTTAGATGCGATACGTTATAACGCGATATTCGTGAATTACAAGTATTTATAGTTCGCGTTATGCGGTCGACGGCGCGATGTTTGCTAGCGCTGTACCCGAGGGGAAGTTAAATGGTTTTATGGGATTTGTTAAATCGCTTGAGACGTGTGAGATTTGGCGTTATGTTTATTTTTACTTTATTTACTTAGATTTTCTTTGATTGAATTTTAATTTTACTATGTGGAGTTTCAGTACTTTGAGTGTGCGATTGTCAATTGTTTTGCAGTTAAAGCAACTGTTTAGTTGCACAACTAAAAATCTCATAAGAATCAAAGCGAGACTAAACAGTTGTGCGATAGTTTAGTCAAATGTGTGCGCCCTCTTAGTCTACGATATTGTAACGTCATTGTTTTTTATACGCAAAAATGAAGCCAAAATATCACAGTCTGTGAGAAACAAAAGAAATACACCAGCTTTTATTAATAAAACGTCATTCAAGTTGCGTTTTCAATAACGCGAGCGTGCTGAAAAAATGTACAACTACTTCGACTATCAAGAAACGGACTGGGCAGAGAATCATCATTGCACTAAATAAAATCTGTCAATTTTACTTGTATGATACAAAAAAACGTTACATGCAACATGTAAATATGGACAAGACTTTATGTAACACGTATAACAAAATTTAGAATTAATCGTTCGTTTTCATTTGACAGGGCATTCGTGGTTTACAGATCCAGTCTCTAAAAGTCAAGGTAAAAAGTCAGTCAAGTGGACGGCTGATACGAACGGGGAAATGGGAATGCATGGAAATTGAAAAAATCCGTATAAATCCGGCGTACTGGCGTTCGCAGATGAATTTTTCGACGGTTGACTTTTTGTCAATGAACAATTTACTGCCTAGATCATTGTACGTTAAATTAAGTAACGATTCTTAAATCAAATTATTACTAACGAGCTGTTGCCCGCGACTTCGTCCGCATGGCATTAAATGGTACAAATGGTACAAAACATATGAACTATGTAAATTATAAAAAGCTACGTATCCCTCGGGAACCGGACATTTCTCGGGGATAAAGCTTATTCCATGTGTACTCCAGACTTTGTTTTATATCTATGCCAAATTTCAATAAGATATATTGAACCGTTGCAGAATGATCGAATAAACATTAAAAAACTAAACTAATGAATCCCACGGGAACCGTAACTTTTCCCGGGATAAAAAGTATCTTATATGTTCTTCCAGACTATGCTCTAAACCTGTGTCAAATTTTATGGAGATCCGTTCAGCCGTTTAGGCTACAAACGCTAACAAACATCCATCCATCTAAACTTTCGCATTTATAATATTAGTAAGAAGTAAGATAATACATAACTGACTAACTTACTAATATTATAAATGCGAAACTTTGGATAGATGGATGGATGGATGTTTGTTAGAGTCTGTAGCTTAAACAGCTCACCTAACGAAATATAGTTTGGGAGGACACATTAATAATTTTATTTTTAAATGCAAGCGGAAGCTAGTATAAAATTAAAAAATAATGTAGACGACATGAACCTCTGAAATAACATTTTATTTATAAGTAAGCTTTTACGTAGTCTATAAGAGATCATCATTATCTCCTTAACCTCAGAGATAATGTCAAGATAAACAAAGATTTGAGTAAAAATAATATTTAAAAAAGACCGTATTCACTAAATTACAAATTCAATAAGACGATATTTACATTGTTTTGTTGAATAAATTACAAATCAAATCATTATCACGGTATATTTTGCTAAAAACGTTTTAAGAATTATACGAAATATATATCTATCCATTGCAATAATAAAATGCATATTGGTATAGCACAAAGAAGCGGCATAGAGCGGACGATCTACAAAAATGCAGGAAATTGAATTTTTTATCATTCTCGGTACACAGCACCGCAATAGTCCCCCGACGGACGCCCATTGTGAATATCAGGCTATACTTTCACTATCGACGAACACTGGAAAGCCATTTTATATGTACAGTTTTAAATTACAAAACCACGCTTTAAACTACAAATTTCTTACAAATTTGGACTTCTATATACTTATATGATAAATAAAAAAGATATGTGTTTTTGTATGTTTTGAGATAACTCAAAAACTACTGGGCCGAAGACGCGGCTCTTACGCCATGTAGATGTTTGCTAGAGTTTGTAGTCTAAACTGCTGAAAGGTTTTCAATGAAATTTGGCGCAGATGTAGAGCATAGTCTGGAAGAACACATGTGCTTCTCACTTATTTTTTTTAATTACACGTGGACAAAGTCGCGGGCGGAAGCTAGTTATACATATAAGTCACAAAATTAATGTAAGTAACTACCAAGTTAACAATGTTTCTTTGAAAATAAATGAATAAAAACTTGCATATTATGGACATAAAAAAAACAATTACCTTCATCAACTAATCTTAAAATCACCCGAGATAATCCTACCATAGACCACTTATCTCTGTTTAAACCACAAATACATTAAACTTTATGACCCATAGAGAACAGATAATTTAGGGTAACATCCCCTGTACGATATTTATGGGCATTACTGGAGAATAACATGCGGAGCCCCGCCTACGTCTTAAATTATGTCACCCTCAGTTTTAAGCCTAGTTTATATTTA
>NW_013525314.1:369422-375145 GCF_000836215.1 Papilio polytes | reverse complement strand
ATCTGATCAAACGATTTCACAAGCTGACCTATGGTTGGTTTCCCAGCTACATTTAACCATTCATTAGTAACTTGAGTTTTACTTGTTGAAAGTTTAGTAATGATAAAATAAATAGAAACAGCACCCCAGCAGTGAAAATGTAATTGTACGAATAAAAGTCACTTTTTTCATTCACAAGCTGTCGCCCGCAAACTTCGTTAGCGCAAATTTAGACCACTCGTTATGCCATTTTGACAGCGCGGAAACAAAAAAGTTGCCTATAACATGCCCGTCTATGTCAGCTACCTTTCAGTAAAAGTCCGATCGAAATAGGCCCAGCCGTGTCGGAGATTACCCGGAACAAACGCGGCTTGCGGACAGACAGATAGCCAGACAAAAAAAATAAATGCGATTTTTATTATCAGCAACGTAAATAAATTATCTTCTCGAAATCTGGAATTTTTCTTTTGATATTACAAACAGACAATCCAATTTTATTATATGTTCTAGCTGTTCCCATGCGACCTTATCCGCATGAAATTATAAAAAAAATCATTTTAGTGTTGACATTTGTCAAGTTAAAATTGCAAATGTCTAAATGACAGGACATGATGTCAAACCATGGCAACCTTGCTTCCTTGATGTTGGCAACAACCTATTGTCTCTTTCCCACATTAGGGTTTTTACCCAAAATATTTACCCCTAAGTTTAACGGGGTGAAAATATATAGCCTAAAGCGTGCCGTAAGTGTTGGGATTTTTATTAAAAATAGAGTTATTCGAAAATATGCTGTGATTGCTGACATCTTATGCAACAAAGAAATGTGTGTTTACGCTTTATTATATTATTATAGATATATATATAGATTACGGGTAAATAGCCACAATTGGCGCCAATTCCAAATATAAATTAGCCATACAGTTCCCAGTAGGAGCCACGCCCTCTAGCGGACATTGTAAAACGATTTTAACCGATACAAAGAATCGTCAGTAACAGTTACCGAGTATGTACGGATCATAAACGCACTTCAGTCGCCGGCGTCAACTAACTTCGGTCTTTTACTATCTGCTGGTAAAGTTTCGGTTGTTACAAAGATGCGGTCAACGAGGTACAGTCACACACATAAATGGCTAACATTTTTTTAAATTAAATAAATTAAATGTGAGTGACAAGTTTAAGAAATGAGTGACGACTGAAAATATTACCTATGTAATTAGGGTAAAATTAATACAATAAAAATATCTTTATTGACGTCGTAAAACAGAAATATTGTGTTGTGTACATTAATTATATAACAAACTAGCTGTTGCTCGCGACTTTGCCCGCATGAAATTAAAAAATAATAACAATATAGCATTTGTTACTTGAAACGTAGCTTTTTAACGGTGATTTTTTTTAAATCAGTCCAGTAGTTTTTCAGTTATTTCAATACATGCAAAAATACAAATATATCCGCTTTATAATATTAGTAAAGAAAACGATAATAGTTTTCTCCATAAAGTATTTTTTCTTGCAATAGAAATTGTATCTCTAGAATAACAATTTGATTACATTTTTATGTAGCATTGAGCACACGACTGTACAGGGTGGAGCAAACGCCGCGAGTCGTTTTACAACATTTCACGGTAACAGATTAATTGGCTAAAACGAAATCAAAATAATGTCAAGCACATCTTGTGTGAATTATTTCCTTAGCGGTGTTTTCATGAATATGGTCTTTAACATTTAGTAGGAACTTTGAAACTGAATATATATTACAGAGTGGACTAAAGTTTTTGGTTATTCAATGTATACGTTAGTTGTGAAATAGACAAAATAAAACTGATTTATTCTTAATTATCTGTGTTTTTTTTTAATTCACAAATATATATTTATTTTAAAAGGAAGGTGAAAAGTCCTTTTTATGTGCGTCTCCTCCTCCGTCGATTTAAGGCAGGCAACGCATCTGCAATTGCGGATGTTTATGGGCAGCGGTCACTTTCCATTTCGGTGGATTCAGGTGGCCGCTTGCTTGTTTGCCACTATATATTATAAAAAAATTAACCATTCCAGATAAGGTTAAAAAAAAAAACATACAGACGAATTGAGTACCTTCTTCTTTTGGGAAGTCGGTCAAAAAAAATGCGCTAGGTTACGATAGTCAAATGCCAGGATTCGAACCCTTGACTTCAAGATCGGGCCATACCCTAAACATTTAGGCTATAAGCGCTTCTATAACGAAAACTATTATTACATCACAAAAATAATTAGACACTGTTTAGTTAAATACATGATTTAACTCATAGATGTCGCTGATTAATATTTTTAACGTTAACGCAAATAAAAGATCATTTAGGAAAGAGAACAAACATTTATTTAAATAATGTTTAGTCAATTTCTTTCCATTTTCTTAGTACGAATATTTGAGTAATATTATTTCTATATCATTGCTATAGGGCAGGTGTTCAATGTACTTTTAATTCTTGTTAATTTATTGACATTACGTACATAATGATCTGAAATACAAAGAGACAAAGGGAATGCAATAAAGCGTTTAGCGTAACATTAACTTTTCTAAGAATTCGTACTTGGGTCAAGTAGGGTTGCCAACTTTAGTACGATTATCACAAGATGCCAAAACAGTAGACCACACAGTACTATATGACCACACACCGTTCAAAAGATTAATTATCGGACTACACTGTTCAGCTTTATGGTTTTGTTCTTAACTTAAACTGGGAAATCTAGCTTAGCGAAAACAAACGACGGTCGACTTGTCAATACCGTTCCTTAATATAAAAAAAATAAATCATACTATTAACTTTGATCTGTTATTTTTGTCATACTCGAATTTGCAAAGTGGCAACCCTAACCAAGTCGGCAGTCACAAAGAGAACCTACACATGTCCGCGGCCACTTTTATACACTAATTGATAATTAAACACAAAAAGAAAGGTCAACGGTGACGAAGTACGGCTGTTCTATCAATACATTAAAAAACAAATGTATGTAAACAATTTAGGAAAAATGGCAATCGTAAAATTAAAAGACATGATGTCAAAATTTTATTACTAGTATTATCTATACTATTATAATAAAGCGTAAACACACACTACTTTGTTGCCTAAGATGTCAGCAATTACAGCATATTTTTAAAAAAAATCTTTATTCAATAAAAAGCCTTTCACGTGCGTCACGCCTTAGGCTATATATTTTCACGCCATTAAACTTAGGGGTAAATGTTTTGGATAAAAACCCTAATGTAGGAAAGAGACCATAAGTTGCTGCCAACATCAAGGAAGTAAGATTGCCAAGGTCTGTCATGACATCTCATTTTGACATTTGCTATCAATATGTTAATAAAATTTTCATAATTTCATGCGGATGAAGCCGCACAGGAACAGCTAGTCATAAATAAAAGAGGAATCAGAATAGTTTTTTTTTATAAAAATATGGGGCAAACGAGCAACGGCAACACAGAGGTGGTCAACGACGCCCATGGACACACAACATCAGAGGAACTACAGATGCGTTGCCGGCCTTTTACAATCATATTGTATTTCAATATTATCCTTGTCTTGTCTGTAGACCACAAATTGTGTTCAAATGTTTTTATGCAACCCGCGCTATATAATGCGTGGTCTTCGTAAAAGGTATATATGCATTGTAGATTAAAATTAAGTTACAAGAATCTTAATTAAATTTGCTTTTTTAACGAACATACTTGTTATTTTTAATAGATAGTGTCTTCAATAATATAAACATTAAAAAGAAATTAATGTTGAAGTTGTAGGTGTTAAAAATGGGAATTTATTGGAACTAATTTAAATAAATAATGATAATTAAATTATTCATAAAATGCATAGGCATTTTATGTCCCTATAAAATTGTTGGACGATGTACGAATTACTGATAGTCAAAATTAAAATATAAACAAAAGAATATTTTAATAAAAATCCATCCATTTAAACAATCTCATTTATAATATTAGTCAAAAACGCATTTTGTAAGCTTACGCATTATCGCGCACACCGTTGACTAAACTATCGCACAACTGTTTAGTCGCGCTTTGATTCCTATGAGCTTACATGGAGGCACACACTACTCGATTTTTAGTCGAGCAACTAAACAGTTGAAGCTGCAAAACAATCGACAATCGCGCAACGGTTGTGCGATTGTTCAAAGGTTTGCGCCCATAATGTTTCAATACCAAAGATTAATAAAAAATCCGCACCGAGCGCTAGTGTCGCAGTTTAGTAACACTGTCGAAGGTTTTATGTTGAGCCACAAAATGTTTATCAAACAACTAAGTCCGACACAGTTGCGTAACAAAGATACAAAGCCTGTAGGCTGTAACAAGGTGCTGCATGTCATATAAAGTAAACAATAAACTGTTAATGCATTCTAACGCGGCGATAAAACCGTTGATCGTACTGTGACACCTCAGTTAATTGGAATTTATATAGGACGCGGTCGCTTTGTTGCCCCCAACCACTACCATTAGTTCTCGACTCGATTCAAGTTTAGCGAAATGTACCTTTTTTATTTCATCACTAAAATTGTCAAAGAATTCATCATCATTACTCAATATGCGTTCCCACTGTGGGTCAGGTAAATTAGGAGGGGACCCTTAGTGTTCTTATTAATTTCAAATTGAATTCTAACCAAGTTAGTCTTTCGAAATTAATTCATAACTTCGGAGATAATGAAAAATCCTTAAAACAATTTCTCGTTTTCATAGTTTTCGACATAAGTGTCTTCTTAAAATGAAATCTCTCTTTCTTAAGTGTATCGACTTTAGTTCGAGTTCAGAATTGTTTCCAATAGTAGGGGGCTCATATTTTAATTCAGGGGTTTTTATTATTTACATATAATTTCTGTTTGGTTTCGGATAGCTTCCGAAAGGCTTCCGGGGTAGATTACAAAATGCTTTGTGGCCTTTCCGTTATCTTAATTACTTAATTAAATTCGGCTTTTATTAAGAAGTAACTTCAGTACCTTTTGCATTATCGTTAAACCATTTAGACAGATGACGTATGTAAAGATTGGTATCAAATTAGTGTTTGTTAGTTTATACGCTTTGATGTAAAAGGTTACCGCTTTTATCTATACTAATATTAAAGAGGAAAGATTTGTTTTTTGGTTTTTTGTATGTATTGAAATAACTCAAAACCTACTGGGCCAATTATACAGCATTAAAAAGCCATATTATCTGTGAGTAACATAGGCTACATTGTTTGCTAGTTTTTTAATTTCACTCGGGCGAAGTCGTAAATTATAATGATGATTCTTTTTATCTTATTATGCACACAATAAAACTTCAAGTGTATCCAGAGTGTAATATGTAAATGTTTGAATGAACGAATGATTCAGATGAATTTTTAACAGTGGTAGTGCCCGCTTTAACATCTTAGCACGAATGGGCCGGCACGCCCGGTGTGATACCATGATCACACGGAAGACAGGCGTGAAATGGGAGTAATTCCGTGTTTCGTCTGATGAGTGTGGTACCGGAGGCCTAATTTAAGTCCCTTTCTCTTTACCACCCTTTTCTTATAAGGAGAGGTTGGGAAGAGGAAGTGGATTTGACGGTGGAGGAGATGCGTAGGAAGGGGAAATATCCTCTATATGTGCATCTCCTCCTCCGTCGTATAAGGGTAGGCAACGCATCTACAATTGCGGATGTCTATGGGCAGCGGTTGCTTCGACATTTTGGCGGTTTCAGGTGGTCGCTTGCTCGTTTGCCACCTTGTTATATAAAAAAA
>NW_013525314.1:364163-369403 GCF_000836215.1 Papilio polytes | reverse complement strand
ACGTTGGAAGGTACTTAAGGGAGTGGGAACTGGAATTATGGAACATAGATATACATAGAACTAAAGCCAGGCGCACACTTACAATACGTACTGAAAGATAAAAATTAATGTATAAGAAAATAAATAAACTCTATTCGAAATATAAATATCTAACTTCCGCCCGTGACTACGTCCTCGTGGAATAAAAAAAAATAGCGTATATGTTCTACCGGACTATCATCCAGATCTTTGCCGAATTTCATGATCCGTTTAGGCTACAAACTCTAACAAACATCCATCCATCTAAACTTTCGCATTAATGATGTTAGTAATATAAATGGTAAGTAAGTACAAATTTGTACCCTGCAGAATAATCGTCACCCCTATCCATCTTATTATAAAAAAACAATATGTTTTTCACGTGTTTTATCTGTGAAAACACATTATAATAAACTTTGTTTAATAACAATTTTGTTAGAGGTTAAATTGTAATTGTTATTTTATTATTTTAACTTTTAACATTATTAAGGTCACCGTAACCTCTAGTTTTAGTATTAAAAATGTAGATTTAATGTTAAGATAAATTAAACAATAGAAACTACATCTAATATTACGTAATCTATACTATTATAATAAAGCGTAAACACACACTGCTTTGTTGCCTAAGATGTCAGCAATTATAGCATATTTTTGAAAAATTCTTTTTTTAATAAAAAGCCCTACACTTGCGTCACGCTTTAGGCTATATATTTTTACGCCATTAAACTTAAGGGGTAAATATTTTGGATAAAAATCCTAATGTGGGAAAGAGACCATAAGTTGCTGCCAACATCAAGGAAGCAAGATTATCAAATTTTGTCATCTCATGTCATTTTGACATTTGCTATTGATAATTTGACAAACGTAAACAATAAACTTTCATAATTTCATGCGGATGAAGCCGCACGTGAACAGCTAGTTATTAAATAAGAATTCTAGCATTTACCCTTTTAATTGTTTTATTGTATTTATAACTTAAGTATTGAATTATTTCGTTTACTTTATTGCCTCAAATCGAGTCTAATGTTTAAGGGACGTGGCAATTTCCTTTAATGCAATCTAATTTGATGCTCATTGCTACGTTTTACATTTAAACTGTTTCAAAGAATATGAATTACTAGATATGACTTTTTTAATATTAAAATATAAATTAAACAGTGAATAATTAACCGTATGACATAAAATAATAATAATTAATTTATTTTTAAAACCTATTAAATACCAAAACTTAGTACGATAAGAAATGTTGAAGTCTAGATGCGATCTAGACTTCTATATTTCTTTTGTACTACTATAACATCATATTACTACTTACCATTTGAAAAAATTGGAGGAAAATGTATTATTTTATTAGTTATATTAAATCGTAGTATGTAGTATGTGCAGTATGTGTCTCTTCTAGTTTTCTCACATCTATTGTCGTAATATCGCGTTAAATTTGCATTCGAGCGTCGATGTGATTTCCCCGGCGATCGGCTATCGGCCACTCCATCTACGATCATCGGAATTGCCACCCTACCACTGCCACCCGGCGTAGTCGCGTATCCAAATTGAAAATCAACTCTTTTTATTCACGAATTCTATTCGATGTACTTATTCTGGTGTATCGCTACTACTTCGCTTATGTATGGAGACACGATCGACGATTATGAGATCTACTTACGATGTTGTAAACAACTAAAACAGTTTGAAGTCATTTAGTTAGCAATTTCATCATAGAATGTAGTAGAAACAGGGTGTAGGTACAAAATACCACACCCAAATTCCTTCATTTGAAGTAATTTCTTACATCTAGGTGTAAAAATTATACCCAATTGTATAATTTTAAAGTCCAAAATTAATAAAAGCTTCTGAAATAGTGAATCATTAAGAAAAACTGTCTAAGTAAATGAAAATTGTTTTATTCAATTACAAAAAAATCTACCAGAATAAGTACGCCGTTTACCGCTCATCTTATTTCCAAACGTTTGCATAGTAAAGATAGGCATATAAGATTTTATTGCAAAGGGTACCGGTATAAGACTGAATTGAAATCATTCGCAAAGGAAAGCTTTCGCTGTAAAAAGGTTTAAATTATTCGCATTGTTAAGCATTTTGCATTTCAAAACCTACTCTATCCATTGACAAAAGAATGTTACAGCTTCCTGCAAAAGAGAGTCTATTTAAAAAGCTTTCAAAAAAGACAAATGAAAATCTTCAGTGGTAGAGCCCGCTTTAACATCTTCGCACGAATGGGTCGGCTCGCCAGGTGCAATACCACGGCCACACAGAAGAAAGGCATGAAGTGGAAGCAATTCTGCGTTTCGTCTGATGAGTGTGGTGCCGGAGGCCTAAAGGGTAGGCAACGCGTCTGCAATTGCGGATGTTTATGGGCAGCGGTCGCTTCGCCATTTTAGCCGATTAAGCTGGCCACTTTCTCGTTTTCCACTTTATGATATAAAAAAATTAAATACAAATGTTTTTAGTTACATTTCCCAACTAGTAGGTTTATTACTAGTAGGTTTATTTTCCGGGTATATTCGTAAGTATTTGATTCGATAGTCATGAAATGCGTTTCCGAATTACAAATCTTGAGTTTTACAATGAAAATTAGATCAACCTAACACTAATGAATAGGGTAACGCTAAAATCAATGGAACTTTCAGCAACCTGGCAATAATTAGCTAATGTCAATTAACTTTTTAAAGATATCCATTCAAAAAAATAAGAAAAATGACGTAGGTATCATAGGTATAATAATATCAAAATCAATGGAAATAGGTGATCTAATTTAAAAAGGTTGGCCTATTTTTATATGCTTTGCAAAAAACTAGCTTTCGCTCGCGACTCCGACGCGTAGAATAAAAAAAAATGTGCCTATGTGTTCCCGACTATTCTCTGCGACTATGCCAAATTTCATCCAGATCCGATCAGCAGTTTAGGCTACAAACTCTAACAAACATCCAGCCATCTAAACATTCGCATTTATAATATTAGTAAGATAAAAAAATATTAAAACAATCCACGGATCAATCTTCAGGATTGGTTATTGGCTTTGGCCGTAAAAACCGATGTTAGATAACAAAACAGTTATCCAAATCTATTTATTCGTTTGAAAATGTTTACAGTCATTCACTGTATAATTTTATTACAGGTAACATTATCTTTACATTCAAAATATACCCAAATAGCTGCTCCGAGCTTTTACTAAAGCTTTCACTGAAGATGAACCACATTATGGTAATACATCTGGTTAATAACCTTGTTGTGGTAGAATTGAACTGGAAAACTGAATCCACCTTATATATACTCTATACTAGCTTTCGCCTGCGACTCCGTCTGCGTGGAATTAAAAATAAATAAGTTTGTGTTCTTCCAGACTATCCTTCGTCTTTGTCAAATGTTATCGAGATCCACTCAGCAGTTTAGGCTACAAACTCTAACAAACATCCATCTAAACTTTGGCATTTATGATAAGAAGTAATATATGAATACAGTAACGCCATCTAGTTTTGAAAACAAGCTTCAACAACATTATTTAATATTCACACACAATAGCTTTCGCCCGCGACTCCGTCCTTGGGAATTTGAAAAAACTAAGTAGGCTGTGTTCTTCCAGACCAATCTCTACATCTATGCCAAATTTCATAGAGATCCGTTCAGCTGTTTAGGCTACAAACTCTAACAAACATCCATCTAAACTTTCGCATTTGTAATATTAGTAAGATTTATACACAATTTATTTGTCATTCGTAAATATATTAATATTTATATTAATGTTCCTAACATTTAAAACCACGTAAAAACCAAGCACATGCAAGAATTTTCTTAATGTATGTTACACAGGGGATACAAGAGTGCCTATAAACGGATCATACTCTATTAGAATAATACGATCGTATGTATGCTGGGAGCCTTCGAATACGCATTCTATAGGATATCATGTGAAATCTATAGCTTATTGTTGATTTTCAATGAATTTCTATAGACTTATATGGTTGTGCTACATACCTACTCAAGTCTTTTATTTTTTATGGGAATAAACAATGAGTTTTCAATATAATAGTTTTTATTAGACTAATATTATAAATTCAATAGTTTAGATGGATAGATGTTTGTAAGAGTTTGTAGCCTAAACGGCTGAACGTAATTTGATGAAATTTGGTATAGATGTAGAGGATAGTCCAGAAATAAGTAGGCTTACTTATGGTTTTGTTTGTTAATTTCACGCATATAGAGTCGCGAGCAAAAGCTAGTTTATATATAGATTAATATCTACTGTGAAAATTAAATTTTTCACTAAAATTGTTCAACTTGATCATATTTGTGTCATAACCTATTAAACGAAAGGCGAGATTTTCGCTTGAAGCCTTAATATGTATTTTATTGATAAATAGGTTCTTTAAACGAATAACTTTCTGATTGCATTTATTATAATAAATATATTGTATAAAGCGTGAAAAACAACTTAATATGCAATTGAATCTGGCATGTTAATGCAAAAAACCTTTTAAAAAGATATAAAATAGAACCTCCTTTCACACGATTCAATTTTAAAATTAGAACGCGAGACGCCATTCGAATTTAGTTGTCTAATAACAGAAAACAATGTAACCGTCAAATAAATTCATATCATTTGTATTTTTTGTCCCTGTCGTTTTTATGCTGTATGAAAAAGACAGTAACATGTTTTACACAATGTAAACTCAGAGTAAGACGGTCAGTTATTCCGGCTAGACGTTTTTAATGATGGCATTAAAGGCAAGTTATTACTGTCTGTTTAAATAGAGTAATATCTGCATAATTATTCATATGATTCACTCGGTTTAGACACGACATGGTAACAAAGAAAACTTATTAAATCCGGCTTAAAATATTCATGTTTTGTTGAGGCCGTAGTTATATTACATATGTTTCTAAAAGCATAAATATGCTTAAACTATAATATACTATTTTATATGTCAAATGTATTTGATATTTAAAAATGAAGCAAAATAGATTATAAGATATAATCCTGCATTTTTCTACAGATCGTTTGTTATACATCTTTAAGTTAAAACTTACTTCATACTAATGTTATAAATGCGAAAGTTTAGATAGATGTTCGTGGCCTAAACTGCTGAACGGATTTTGATAAAATCCGTCATAGATGACGAGGATAGTCTGGAAGAGCATATAGGCTTTTTTTTAATTCCACGCGTATAGAGTCGCTGGCGAAAGCTAGTAGATATAGTAAGTCTTAA
>NW_013525314.1:356774-364079 GCF_000836215.1 Papilio polytes | reverse complement strand
ATATAGTTTACTAGCTGTTGCTTGCGACTTCTTTCATGTGGCATTAAAAAATAGTAAAAAAACATAGCCAATGTTATAACAATAAATGAAAAGAAATAAAAAAGCCTTTCATTTCCAGCAACTTAGTGATTCTTATTTGCATTTTTTCTTTTAATTTTTCTTCTTATTTTCTACAATAAGACATTTCGAATTCTCTTAACTAATTTATGGGTGTAAATAACATTTGTAGCTCTTATATGGTGAATGAATATTTTAAATCGGTCTAGTAATTTTGAGTTATTTCAATACATACAAAAATACTTATCTTTCCCCTTTATAATATTAGTATAGATTGTAGAGATTGGACGTGTTTAAAAACTTCTCCCTTTTTTATCTATGATTGTTTTGATAAAGAATTTAAAAAAGTTTGAGTATGTATCAGGATGTATTTTATATGTTTTAGAGTGTTTACATTAATGTTATTTACCACGTGTATCCCTCGACGTCTTACGCCCCCTATGATATACTGCGCGGTGGTTTCCTGCAAGCCGTTTCCGAACCCGCCCTAAGTAAAACGCCTTTATTGCATAAACATACCGTTTCGTTCATTAACGTTTTTGTGTACAACAAACATGCTGCAAAATAAATGCCATATTTTTAGAACAAACTAGCTTTCGCCCGCGACTCCGTCCGTGTGGAATTAAAAAAATAAAAGTAAGTACCCTATATGTTCTTTCAGACTATCCTCTACATCTATACCAAATTTCATCGGAATCCGTTCAGCCGTTTAGGCTACAAACTTTAACAAACATCCATCCATCTAAACTTTCGCATTTATAATATTAGTTTGATAGCTACAAAGGAACTTAATGTAACCAAAATCTTCAACGTAGCGCCACTAAAATACGTATCGTAAAGTTAAAATAACGTTACCAAAGATCTATAAAAACATGAAGAGCCGCCTACACCTTCATTGTAGCAAAAAATCGGCCCCCACCAACGCTAGCCCGGGCTTTAGTCCACGCCAAATATTTGTGATGCGATTAAGCGCCGCTAGGGACCACTGATTGATGGGAATATGATATCTGGCACAGATCAACCAATATTCAGAGACTTACTATTTATATTACGTAAAAGTCACTCAGGGTAAGTTTCTAAGTTAATTCAACGCTGAGTGAATCTATCACATTTTTAAAACAACTGTGGGTGTGGCAGTAATAAAAAATATATGTTCAAAAATTGTCATTTATTTGCATCTGCATTTTTTGGTATATTGACTGTTTTCATGCTATTTTTGTGAAGTCTTAGACTTTTAAATAGTGTAAAATAGGTTTTAAATATAATTGCAATTTTTACAATAAATAAATCTGATTCATCAAGAAATATCACTATCGCAAATGTTTCTATTTTTATAAGTATAAAATGTTAGTAAAAGCAATTAAATATTGGAACGTTCTGTTTGTAAATACTCTGTGATATTTAATGGGCAGCTGAATCTATAATACTTTGTGATAATTCTAAAACAATTAAACACGTCGATATAATAAATATAACGGCGTTTCAGTGTGGGAAAAAATGCTTTAATTTTACTCCGAATTGCAGACTAATGTAGCTTTTTAATTTATTTTTTAATCTTTTAAATAACTGAGAAGGTAAGTCGATACCGAAAGAGTGTCCATTATCAGTAACTAGCTGTTCCCGTGCGACTTCATCCGCATGGAATTATGGAAATTTCATTTCATTGTTTACATTTGTCAAATTTTCAATTACAAATGTCAAAATGACATGACATGATGACAACCTTGCTTCCTTGATGTTGGCAGCAACTTATGGTCTCTTTCACACATTAGGGTTTTTATCCAAAATGTTTACCCCCTAAGGTTATTGGCGTGAAATAAATACCCTAAAGCGTGACGTAAGTGTAGGGCTTTTTATTAAAAGAAGATTTATTCAAAAATATGCTGTAATTGCTGACATCTTAGGCAACAAAGAAGTGTGTGTTTGCGCTTTATTATATTAGTATGGATGTATAACGTTAGCTTATAAAAAGGATCGCAGATTTCGCACAATTTTTTTCAACCTTAAGTGTTATTTGGAAATTCTAATCCACTTTACTGTATTAAAATACACAAGTTGTTCAAACAACTAAGTAAGTCACTTAAAATCAAGTAACAGCGGTCAACAAATAATAACAGACGTGCAAAATTCAATGCGTTTAAATACAAAACAAACAATTTCACATTTGCCAAACGCCGACTTCCGACAACGGCGGTGAAATCGACTAGCATTAGCAAACCTTTGAATGTTAAGAGACAGGATCTGCCAAACAAATTACCCTCAAACAAATCAAATTAAACAAGTAATTCTCAGTTGCTTTGCTGCTTGATGTGTGCTAGTTGTGTGTAGACTTTTTTAAAGATGGTAACTATACGTTTATACGGACGTTTTAATTTTACATAAGTGTCAGCCCATTTGCGTTTGCCATATTTGTCTCAACTAAGCAAAATGTAGCTAAATATATTTAGTAAAACAGCCGCTCTTTGTCTGGTCCATTTCCCTATGTTCAAAGGCAATAACGGCCAACCTTTACCAAGGTGGTCAAATATTTGCATTGCTTTCCGACGATAGACGATGCACTAATCGCTGCAGGCGCCGGCACTTTTACGAAATTTAACACTTAATGCCGCACTCAAAGACAAACTAAGAGGCCGCCTTAGTGACTGAATTCTGGAATTGCAATCACTTCGCAAAGCCTAAAATCTGCAGGAAACATTCGAAATTGTCAATGTCAAATTTAATTTCACACAAAAATGTAATTCATACGCTCAGTTCTGACAGTTTTAATTAAACAGTTTGAGGCTTCAGTTAAAACTGACAGTTTATAACGTAACGGGATTTAGCGACTAACATTTACCATTTTACCTTACTACGATACGTTGATTTCATTTCCTTTAACAAGCTTTATAAGTGGGGTTGAAAAAAGCTTTTATTTTTCGTAAAAAAGCTCCTTCAAGGTGTTACTCGCTAAAAAACATTTGAAGAGTGTTAAAAACAGTTAATCGGGTAAAAAGAAATAGTTTTTAAATAGCGTTAGATTTATCCATATGGGTAATTGAGTGCGTAAAAAGTGCCTTCTCTTAAAGTTGTCACTGCCGGCGGTAAGATGAAAGGTGGCGCTAAAGGCGCTTCCACAGAAGTACCGACGCGTCCTGTACTATAACTTGACAACTTAACTTAAATCACCCCAACTTGCTACATCAGTTTCACACTGTAAAGTGTTTTCTATCTTAGAATGTATGAAATAAATTTAATAATTACATGTTTCCTTTTTAATAATGTATGATTTTGTGTAGAATTTTCTCTTTAATTTCGTTACATAATTTTAGTTTAACAAAAGCAAAAGGCTCTCGTCTCATATGAATAACATAGCTTTTTTTACTATATCAAAATTAATTCGTTTGTAGTTGGAAATAGTAATATTAGTAGTAGTAATATTAAAATCTCTACTATTCTGGACCAATTTCAAAAATTCTTTCACCATTAAAAAGCTACGTTGTAATTGAGTAATTGGCTATATTTTTATTATTGTTTTAATTTCACGAGGAGGAACTCGCGCGCAGCAGCCGGTATTTAATAAATTGGATCTCTAGAAGTGATTATACAAAAGGTTTTTTGTGTCATGATAGTTTTGAAGTAGTCGTGTTATACAGTGGAAGTAAAGTGATAGTCGAGAAGGGTGTCTTAAAAAAATATTCGGTGTTTACACAAACTTAAGAGGCGGCGGCTCTGATGTGTTAGCTTGTGTTTACAAGAGATTAACTATAAGAAGGACCGAGTGGGTAACATAATTACGTTCACACACCGCAAAACTAAAAGTATAACGGGCTATGGGAAACTTTTGTTTGTATTTGAAACTTCTCAAATAACTGCCATTTCTATCTATACTAATATAATAAAGCGTAAACACACACTACTTTGTCGCGTAGGATGTCAGCAATCACAGTATATTTTTGAATAATTCTTCCTTTAATAAAAAGCCCTTCAGTTACGACACGCTTTGGGCTATATATTTTGACGCTATTAAACTTAGGGGGTAAATATTTTGGATAAAAACCCTAATGTGGAAAAGAGACCATAAATTGCTGCCAACATCAAGGAAGCAAGATTGTCAAGGTTTGTCAGCGTCAGCGTCATGTCATTTTGACATTTGCTATTGATAATTTGACACATGTAAACAATGAAATAAGTTTCATAATGTTATGTAGATGAAGTCGCACGGGAACAGCTAGCAAGAAATAATATTTTAAAACCAAGGACGTATACAAGAATTACCCAGTTACTCTCTTTTCGATTATCTTGTGAATAAATAAGTAGAGTCTTTCAAAACTTATTATGAACATTTTCACCAACCGTCCCTTAAGCAGTGTTAAAATTTAACAGTTTAGCCCATAAGTAAATGTTTAGTTTTCAGCAACCTTTAGATTTTACGTAAGTTCGTAATTTTTCTGTATTTAAGGAGATCCTATCAAAGAATCACCTCATCATCCACTTGCCCTTATCCCTTATGGAGGGTCGGCACAGTATGTGCTGCTCTTCCATACATCTCTTTCAGCCGTCATATCTGAATCCACTCCTTTCTTAAGCATATCCTCTTTCACACAATCCATCCATATCGTCGCATAACATGTCCATACCACGCTAACCTTTTGCTTCTCAATTTCTCCACCACTGGCGCTACTTTCAAATTTCCTCTAATGTACACATTCTTAACTTTATCAAAGAATCACCTATCTTACCAATATTATAAATGCGAAAGTTTCGATGGTTGGATGAATGTTTGTTAGAGTTTGCTGCCTAAAATGTTTAACGGATCTTGAATAAATTTAGCATAGATGTAGAGCATAGTCTGGAAGATTACATAGGCTACTTGATTTTTTTTATGCCGACGGACTCACGACCGAAATCTAGTTTAAAAATAATGTAAAGCACTAAGTAATAACATATTTATAGCCAAGCCAAGTGAACTTTTATGCACATTTACGTCTTACAGTACAAAGACAATTACTGTATTAATTATCTATTTCATTAACATTAATAGTAAACGATGACAAGCGTCTAATTGGATTCCACTTATCCAGCTCTTTCATGTTTAGTTTTTCTAATACCACAAAATATTGCTCTTTGCATTAGATAATCTAAATTACTTGAATGAACGGAAAATTCTAAAATAAAAATAACGAACGCTAAACACGTTTCTAAATATTGGTTTCTGTTCAAAATTCTACAATGTATTAAAGGTTGCTTTTACCTTCAAATTATTGTTAGTTTATGGCAGATTGATTAGCCTTCATTTAGTGAAATGCTAAATTTAATATTAAGAGATTTTAATTAGCTTTCGCCCGCGACTCCGTCCTCGTGGAATTAAATACCAAACTAAGTACACTATGTGTTCTTTCTGACTACCCTCTACATCTTTGCCAAAGTTCAGCAGTTTAGGTTACAAACTCAAACAAACATCCAACATTTAAACTTTCGCATTTATAATATTAGTTACAAGATTTATATAAATGGTAGAATATCTAAGTATAGTAAATAATGCTAAATATTGAAGACATCGTTTCTCTTGACGTCTTAGTAAATAGTCTGGATGCGCGCTTTGCAAATGCTTTATATCTTGTCAGTTTATTTTCAATATGGCGACATTTGTTACAAATCCAACATGGCGCCGGTCGGACAGAGAGCCCTTGTTTGGACAAAACTTGTTGCACACATTGATGTATACATAATGGAACCGTTTGATAGAGACAACGCTACATGTTTAACATAAAGAACCGTGTTTTTACGCATAAAGTAGCCAGACCATAATTCCTTATCGTAAAAAATGAGTATAGTGTAATTAAAAGATATTTCTTTGGGTGAAAGAGGCAAACGAACAGCGGATTGGCTGATGCTACGATCCAACGCGACGAGCCGTAGATGGTTAAAATGGTTAAAAAGAGATATTAGTAAATTAAAAAACTATTAATTCTAAGATGAGAGGAAGAAATCGTAAACCAGCGTAGGAATAGCATAGTTCCTCCTGCATACGTTTACAATAAGCCCGTATAATAATTTCTTTTTTGTGACAATAAATATTGTACTCTATTCTAAGTATCTAATGTCTCTTCCAAGCACTCTTACATCCCTGATAGTTGTACACTCCGGGCAAAATAAGACATCCCGGCGAAAGGGCTCATATTTATTTTTATTTATTTATGATTATTTGCATGCAGCGCGCTCGATGTGACAATACAGGCGCTATTGTTTTCCGAAATAATAACGAGATATGGCGCTTCGATACCATTACTTTTTTTTCTCGATCGCCGTCACGAGCCCTCGGACTTAGTAGGGGCTCCTTAGAATTCAAGTAACCCGGATATTTGAGAGACTAGACTAAATATATATTCGCAATACTTCATTGTATTTAAAACGTAACTACATATATAGCAATAATATACCTACAGATAACGCCCCAGTCTCTGTCGTGTAGAATTAATAACGCAAAAGTTAGTAGCTTATATGTTCTTCCAGACTATACTCTACATGTATGCCTTTCATCGAGATCCGTTCAGCATTTTAGGCTACAAACTCCAACTAACATCCATCCATCTAAACTTTCACATTTATGATATTAATAAAAAGTAAGATAAAGTATTACTGGCGCATCCTAAATAGAAAATTTTCTCGTTATTATTAAAAGTAATTTATTACTCAAATATAATTTGTCTATATTAAAATTTAACATCTAATACAAGAATTTGAATTCACAAGATAATTATCTCCAGTTCAGGACATTCTACAAATTCACAAATTAACGAACACCCTACTTCAAGGCATAGCATATGTTCAGACGTATATTATACAGAAATGGCATTTCAATAGCATCAAAATAATAATATGTTAGTCCGCGGACATCGCCGGTTCAAGATTTACGATGTCCGAAACACGCGATTGTTCACACGCTTTCAGTTACATTGACTCGTGACGTCGATCGAAACATTATTTATAACCTTATAACTATTTACAATTTAATTGATTCAATAATTACGGCAGGAATTAAGAATATGAGTTTCTTATGCTCGAAATATCGTCGTACAAACTTGCATATAGACATCGTGAAAGAAGATGACTCCCGCACTTAGTGTGTCAATCTATACTATTAGACTACTTATTTAATTGATACTGTCGCTTTTAACTCAAAGCAATACTTCTCGTCAAGACTTAGGATGCGCGCCAAATCTATCCATACTTCTAGTGACATTGACAGCTGTCAGCTAGGGACGTGAC
>NW_013525314.1:281187-356745 GCF_000836215.1 Papilio polytes | reverse complement strand
CTTCATTAACCAACCAGAGGCTGAGTACTGCTGTATTTATTGTCCAAGAGTATCTAATTACATGGACTTGTAAAAAACAACAAAGAAAAAAGTACAGACAACTAGTAATTACTGGAACTGTCTAGAACTTTCTAAATGTCCATCACTTTTGATCAATTCTCCTATTCCCCTTTGAATTCTTTTTACTTTAATCTAAGAGATTCTTTTCTGTTCGTACCATTACAACGAAAAGTCGTGAAAGTTTATAATAAAAACTTAATTGCCACACATTTAAGACGTCGAAAGATTTGATAATCGGATCACAAGAATACCATTTTACATCCAACGAAAATGGCGTCGAAACAATAAATACGATTAAAATAAGCGATCGCGGCATAATTAGCGGCCAAAACGGAATGGTGCATTCAGAAATATGTCCTCCGGAGACCCATAAATCCAATTACAGCTGAATTAATTCAAGTAATACGCGACTGGTTTTTTTTTATAGAAATAAACAAATGACAGAACGCCGCGCGGGTTTGAGGGAGTTTGTTTTTTAAGAACTGGCCGAAAGGCTACGGAACTCGCCTAATTGGGATTGTATAATGCGGCCAGACGAAAACAAAATGTTGAACTTTATGGAGTATTTTCATGTTGTGTGACTTTTGTTGAGCGAAAGTTCATTAGTTAGTTTGAAAATTATAAACTTCTTCAGCCTTACAAATAAACTGACTATCAGCAAATATTGGTACAAAAGTTCACTGGTAATTAGTTGCGTTTACCGACTGAACATAGATTCACTCAGCAAATTATGAATCCTGGATTATTATGTGTTGTTAATTTTGATTTGAACATAAAAAATTTGAAAATCTTCCCTTTTATATTTACAATTTTGAACCATTATAAAAAGGAGAACATTTTATTTTTGTATGTATTCGATTCACGTAAAAACTGGGCCGATTTTAAAAATTCCTTCATCATTAGAAAGATAATTTATCTGTGAGTAACATAGGCTATATTTTATTATTACTAATGTTTAGGAACTATTAACAAAGAGTGTGTTTCTAGATTTATACATCCATACAAAAAAAACTTCAATGATCGTTATCATTAATAGATTAACATTTTCGGAAATTTTAAAACGTTTATTGACATTTAACTATATAAAGTATCCTTGACTTTTTTCTTAATTCGTGCCGTAGAATGCAGGTAAAATATATCGACGGTCGTGTCCCCTATAAATACTGGCTACTGGTTAATTGAAACATTATGAAAAAGATCTTATCTCGCTTCGGAGCAAAGACACCGCGCGGTATACGCTACCTTGTTTTAGGAACTTGATGTCTTCTTTTTTTTTGTTTTTAATTTATTATACAAGACGTTTTCATTCGAAAAACTCGAAGTGTAGAAAACAAATTAACGATTTTAAAATTTGGAGAGGTTAAGTTGGAATACGTTGTTTTTGAATTAAGCAACCGCAATTTTAAAACGTCACTTTTGCTTAAAAATGCAAATAAACCAAGCTGACTAAAAGACTTAACATTCTTGTTTAGAGAGTCTTAAAACCTATTCGTCACCTAATCACGGATTAAAAGAAGAGAAAAGAAGAAACGGAAGATATCAATTTTAAACATAATTCGAAACAGGAAGAGAATGAAACAAGAGGACTGGAAATAACTCCATCGATAAAAACAAACATAGTAATTAAGTGAGAGAGATTATAAACACCGTAATCATTTTTATATACAGTAGGACCTCGATAAGTTAAAGTCTAAGGGAAACACAAAATATTTTAAGTTATTGAGGTTTTAAGTTATCAAGGGTCTATGTTAGTGATAGGTTTATATAGAAGTAGGTACATATGTATGTAACCTTGTTCCTTGTTTACTCGAATGCGTCAGATTGATTGGTTGATACTGAAATTTGACAATCATTTTTAATTATTTACATTGCACATTGCAGATTTCTACTTAAAAAAGTCTGTGATTTTTTTTTTGTTTTAAACAATTAACAGTTTTTAAATCGATTTGATTTTCAATGACAAATAGAGAGAATACATTATCTTTTATGTTGTTACATTGATCTATCATACTTCATACTAATATTATAAATGCGAAAGTTTAGATGGATGTTTGTTAGAGTTTGTAGTCTAAACGCCTGAACGGATTTCGATTATATTTGGCATAGATGTAGGGAATAGTCTGGAAGAACACATAGGCTATTCAATTTTCTTTTTTTTTTATTTCAAGCTAGTAAATTATAAATACCGAAACCTTTTGTTTTACACACTCGTTGTAAATGACTCATTGACACACAGTTTTATGTTTTAGAGGTCGTGGAAACATTTCTTTAAGTTACTGAGGCCTACAGAGATTACTTCTTTAAGTTAAAGAGATTGCGTATTTTAAGTTGTTAAGGTTTTGAGGCTCTGATGAGAATGGAACATGCCATACGTTATACTATTTTTTATAAGATATGAGAGCAAACGAGCATTATCATAAAGGAGCCAGATGCGTTAAAGTTCTTTATATTAACGACCTTTTTAAACACCCACCTACTAAAACACGAAGTCAATAGGTAACAAACGCAAAGCACCAAGTAACAAGAAATCACAACAAAAACAATGTGTACCTCTCCTAACAAGCCACCGTGCGAAACATACCATAACTATACAGTCTACATAAACTTTATTACGTTGTAATAAAAGCGATTATCAACTAAACGAAATGAAAATAGATATTTGATGTTCCATTCTCATAACCAAAGACACTGTCACTATCAAAAGCATGTAGTGCAAGTTGCAGGGAGAGTCAAGTTACGCTGGTTATAATTGTGTTTGAGATAGAATGGCGCAGGCTTCGGCGCGAGGAGTCTCGCAGTATTCTAATAGGCTATTAACATATAATGCCGCTGATTGGACGGATGTGAAGCGGCAGATGTGACGTCATATGCTGCACAGAGGTTGCCAACATTTAAACTGCAGTGATGCATTTATTCATATTTTGGTGTCGTTTTTGAAACGAAAATGACAGGAAAGAAAATGTGCCCACACCAGTATTAAGTCAGTGAAGTTATTTTAAAAGAAGTTGATGATGTTTTTCGCGCGTATGTAAGTTTTATTTTATTTTTGTGGGTTTGTTATGTAAATTCGAATGTGACAGCCTAGAGCCTAAACGACTGAAACGATTTTGACGAATGACGAATTAATCAATTCGTCTTCTTCCCTGGAGTGTCAGGGTATATTATAACTGCACAAAACTATTACAAAGGACGTGAGAATTAATATCTCACTGGCCATAACTTTTTTAGGTTCTAAATCTTTTTTAAAAGTAGAAGTACATTAAATTCAGTCAATCGGTTATTTTTTTAATTAACGTTAGTCTTTCTTTTGTTTGTTGACATAATTTGTAGGGAAGGGAAGGTTGGTGTTCGGCATAATTTTTAAACTTTGGTGACTATCTTCGGTCAAAACATTCAAAACAAGCTTTATATTGCCCTCTTTTTTAGTTGTCATTAATGACAAAATTTAATTGATTTAAAAACCAAATAAAACACTGTAAAAAGGTTAGGATTCCGTTAAATCGATACGGTAAACGTTTTATAGGCAGATTATACGAAATATTTTATAGTTTTGCGGCATTGAACAACTATTTATCTATGTTATAAAAATGGCTGCGCATTAGCGTAAAATCTTTTATAGGTTATAAATGTGTAATAAAATTATATCAAACATGATTTCACTTTAATTCGTTTAGGATATATTTAATTATAACGATGTATTACAAACGGGAATGACAGATGGTGTGTATTTTTTATTTATTACCCACAATATTTATTTAATGATGATTTTAATTGTACCTTTTTAACTTGTCGACATAACATGAATTGGTACAAGTTTTTTTATAGTATAAGGTGGCAAACGAGTATGTAGTCAACTAAATTCGCCGAAAAAGCAACTACCTAACCACAGTAGATGCGTTACCTACCTTTGTTTAGTAGTGTGGACACATATTTTTATTATCTTTTTAAACACATATGCAACATTACGACACAAACAGATAAACATTATTAAACAATAATTATAGTAATAAACAAAATTAAATATAAATTCTTAAAGCAAGTCCGAGGCAGCAGAGATCCGTAGCTATTGGATATTTGGGTGTAACTGCTGTCTAGACGAAGAGCTTTGTAGCTATACTAGGACTAAAATTAAATTAGGGACACATAGAAAGAGAATATATCTTAATATATGTTATGTCCTGACTTCAAGTAGATTCACCTCTCTTCATCGTCCGTATTAGATAAGGGGGAAATGGTAGAGGACTAAAATTTGGCCTCTCGTAGACATACTGTTTCCAGACAAAAACCGGAATTACAACCATTTCACACATGTTGTTGTATGGAGAGTGTATTTCTTGCATCAGCTATTGCTGCTGTAGATTAAGCGTGTTTATTAAAGTGATGCTACTTGTGCCAAATGTTGCACATCCCTGTTTTGCGATGGTGCGCGATACGGTAGCAAATAGCGCTACTTTCCAGCGATTCACGTTACCTCACACCAGCTAGTTTCCGAATTAACCTTCCCTACGTCTTTCAAAGATAATACAATCGAAATTAAACCCTATTTACAATAGCGTACAATTTAAATTACTTGTACACAACGACAATTGTTAAGTCGATTTAATAGGAACTCAATTTACAATCTCTAAATCGCTACACTATATACGAAAAGTCCTTCGTCTTGTACAACATTAAGTAAATTTGAATCTTAACATAAAGAAATAAAGATGAGTTTAAAACTTCAGAAGTTTTGCAAACACATCTGTAGTAAGCTGAAGAAAATTGTAAAAGTTAAGGGAATTGTATACTTATTTCTTTGCAGTTATAGTTCAATTTCGAATAGAGAAGGGCTAGAGAGATTATACGTTGTTTCGACATAAATAGATGCATGAAAAGCGACACAAACTGCACAGTTTGGTGCACCACGCTTTTGTTGTTCGAATAGGGGACGGTTGGATTGTATGGAAAAAGAATCAGCAGATATTTGAATTCTTTACAATAACAAAAATTACAGTCCGTGTTCAATAATGAAATTTAAGCAAAATATCCCGCGAACTCTTTTTATAACGTCTATAATTTCATAAAATCTTAATAGTTTTGACATTTATTATCAACCTAATTAGGGTAGGATGAGGTGTGGCGACACGTCATGGGCGCCGAATATAAAAGGCGCCTTAAAAGGCGCCTCTTCGGCTTATATTGCAGTAAGGAGGCGCCTTAGACATACGCCTAGAGCTCTGTTTATGCTAAAATCGGCCCTGCGTATCATTAAAGATTCATTTTTAATTTTATAACACCAAAAGATTTAAGTAAAAAAAAATCCTACATTTGAAGTCATGTTTAATTCGCAGATCTCTACATTTTTAGGTTATGTTTCCACATTGAAAGACTGGTATTAAACTAACATAAATCTCTAATTTAAATTAAAAAAACAACTTCGTAGATGCAAAATCATCACTTAAACCCGGTTAAGCCTGAGGTATATGTGCTATAAAAGGCAATAATAATTTCTAATTACAAAACCCGATTGGAATTAAACAAGTACGGCAATTATCGACTTGTACATTTGTAATTGGTTATAAATTAATATCTTAGCTGTAAATAGCATTGCAATGCTCACAGAATGTATAATCACTTGTTAGCCTGTGGTATTTTAATTGATCGAGTATGTTTGTGATACTAAATTAATTCAATATCAACGATTCAGCCTTTGTTAGGAATCTCTATTTTATTGTTTACTTCCTTCTAGAATTGTCTTTCAATTAACTAATAGAATCGAGAGAATGTATCAAAAAACTGTGACTTATCAAAAGTTATTGTCAGTTCTTATATTTTTTATCTTTCGATGAGCGATAGCGATAATCGAATGTTACTTTATCTTAGGAAGTTGATTTTTTTTCAATCTAAATATTTCGTACTTTGTCCATAAACGTTCGCATTTGATGCGTTGCAAACCAATAAACAACATAAGGGACACACAAAAAACGCATATTTCCCTTACCTATACGTCCAAGAAAGCAGGACACTTCCCCTTCCATTTGATATATAAAAAGATCCATCTCCATACTGTGAGGCCATTTGGAAGCGCATCGTGTGGGACTGAAATAATAGGCTCGCCTACAGGGAGGTATTGAGACATCAGCCTGTACTAACTGCCTCGTGCCACCCCGCGACCCCACGCCCCTCCACCCTCCGCAAAGCGAACCTCGTTAGGGGACCCTCCGAATAAGGAAGCTACGACTTAATTTCACACTAGGACAGAACAGCAATGTAGAGCAATATACAGTGCAGTACTGCCAGTGAACATCTACAACAGAATCTCTACTATTGCTATACATCTTATTCAAACATTCGTTCCTTAACAATATACCCATAATTACTTGAATGTATATATAGTTACAATTTCCGCTGAGTCTGTTTTGATAGTAACTATGTATTTGAAAATTAGTACTGCATAATGCTACTCTACATTGCTGTTCTGTTCTAGTGTTAAACTAATATTACATAGAATTAGGTCTTGTTCGAATGTAATTGCGCTGTCAATGATCGTCTGCGATTTAAATTGCTTAATAAATTAATTAATTAAGATAACAAACGCTATACACGACTATGTTAGGGTTATGCGATTACTTTAGTAATAATACTGAACGTTTTTAAATTATGAGACATCGAACTTGATTGAAGTCATAAAAAAAGTTACAGCGGCAAATGTTTTTGTCACCATTACTTAATCAAAATTAGTACCGAGACGTTTGGCAAAACTTTAAAACGCTGCTAATTTTGAGCGTAAGCGCATCTGAAACAAAATTATCGCACAACTGTTTAGTCGCGCTATGATTCCTATGAGCTTATATGCGCACACTACTCGATTTTTAGTTGTGCAACTAAACAGTTGAATTGGCTGCTAAACAATCGACAATCGAGCAACGGTTGCCGCAATAGTTCAGTCAAAGGAATAATGAATTACAATAACGAATCACAACAACAAATTATAATAATAGCGGCGTGATACAAAAACTAGATAGAACTGTTATCAATATAGTTTCTAATCGAATATACTCGGAATCGAAAATCGATTTACAATTGACATATAAATCGATTAACCTGCACCCAAACGTCTCAATTCCGAGTGTTAATTATTCAAAAGCCATTAAGCTCTCTTAAGAGCCACTAATCGCTTGGTTTCCGCCACCGGCTGGGCAATTATCGACGGTCTTAAACACGACGTTTTTTATACACTGTTTTAATACGATTTATTTCGTGGGTTTTTTCTAGCTAGCACAAGCGTGAGTGCATAAGAGTTGGCTTACATACCGTCTTAAATAATTATACAATTTAGGAATAAGCTTAACTTTTCTATAAAGAGCCTTTTGTCCACACTCATAGAGATAAATGGTTACTTAAATCAAAATGGTTAGTAGTTCAAAATGGTCTAAACAGTTATTTTTTCATACTAAGTTTACATTGTAGGTATCCCTTAGCGAGTGCTTAATGAGATTGAGGCAATGAAAATTACTGCAACTTTTTTTTTATATGAGAAGGGGGCATACGAGCGGCGGGAACACAGAGGCGGTCAACGACGCCCATGGTCATCCGCAACACCAGAGCAACTATAATGCGTTGCTGGCCTTTGAGGAAATTGTAGGCTCGCTTCTTGAAGGACCCTAAGTCGTATTGGTTTGGACAACTTAATACAAAAACCGATATTACATTTTCTGTCTTTACCAATCAAGAAAACTAGAGAATATTTTTGTGTACTTTTTCAGCTGCATGTAATCCCAGCGTATATCTATTAAGGCGCTAACAGCATTAGTGAAACGGCTTAAATATATCCGTTTTGACAAAAAGCGCACGAGTGGCGCCCCCACTAAGCGCTTTGTTCTAAACATAGCATTACTAGATATATCGCTTCCTCTAAATACAAATCCGTTCATCATTAACTTTAGCTTTTGTCTATGGTATAATGAAAGGGCGCATAAAGATCTGTCAAAATGTTCCTACGATTTACATGTGTCATTTTTTTTTAATTCTGTAAATGTGTTTTTCTTTCCTGCCCTGTTTTTATCTGTTTATTATTTTTTATATAGTTCCTCTGTAACTTATTCAGATATAATTATATGGTTATGATTTTGTCCCTTGTTTGTCCTTTACTTTTGCATATAAGAGTAAGGGACAGACTGAAGTATTCAATCAAAGATCATGGACGCCCATCCTCAACACAACACCACATAGTTTTTAGTATTATAAAATAGTATTAGGAATTTTGTGATAATAGAGTAATTTAAATGTGATATTAGATTGTAATAGTAGTAGTAAGTAGTAGTAAATATTTTGGATAAAAACCCTTAAGTAGGAAAGAGACCATAAGTTGCTGCCAACATCAATTGAGCAAGTTTGTAGTACACAATTATAACAAGTAAACAATAAAATTAAATTTTCATAATTTCATGCAGATGAAGCCACACAGCTAGTGAAGAAATAAAGTCGTACCCAAAATTCCTGATCCCACAAGTCTGGGGTACAAGAGGGCGGCATGGTGCCGCTCAAAAAAAACACCATAGGAAATTTTATTTGTAGAACCTTGTACTGCTGGTATAGAAACAGAAATTATTTAAAACTAGCTTTCGCCGGTGACTTCGTCCGCGTGGTATTATAAAACATACGAACTATACCAATAACAAAAAGCTACGTATCCCTCGGGAACCGGACATTTCTCGGGATGAACCTTATCCTATGTGTACTCCGGTCTTTGTTTTATATTTGTGCCAAATTTCATTGAGATATGTTGAACCGTTGCAGAATGATCGAGTAAACATTAAAAATCTAAATAAATGAATCTCGCAGGAACGGTAACTATTCCCGGGATAAAAGGTAACCTATGTGTTCTTCCAGACTATGTTCTAAACCTGTGTCAAATTTCATGGAGATCCGTACAGCCGTTTATTCTACAAAACAAATATTTGGAAAGACTATATGAACACTATGATAACGCTTTACCCTATTAAAAAAGTTATAAAAAATCTTGTCTGTGCTATCCATACGTTAACCATATCGCTGTGTCAAGTCCTATCGTGAAACGAATCAACGTTATTTAATGGCCGTATTACTTTTCATTACAGTTATAACGATTAGAAACAGTTTTCGTAAACGAGTCGACCTATCGTCACCTAATCGTTCGATGTAGTGCCGTTAAACCTTTGACTTTTAAGAGACACGAACTGTCACGCATATCGATTACATCAAGTAAAAACGATTTGTAACTAAATTCTAAAGTTTTTGCCTGATTTTTTCATTTTAATTCCGATTTGCGGCTGTACAATTATGCCATCGCTTTTCATAAACCAATAGAGAGCTATTAAATTGACATGTCCTTTATGAATAGAAATCCAAAATAAGTAAAAGAAAAACTTATTAACTTTGTTACTTATGTGCTCTTAATGTGAGTAATTTTGAATAAATACGCATCAAGTTTACATACATGTGATCTTTATCCTACCACGAAGATTAGCTTAATTTATTTAGCTTATTTGGCTCTGCTTAGTCCGTATCTCTATAGTCAAAGTTAAACATAAAGCAGTTAAACGGAAAAACGACACGCGTAAAATGAAACGTCTCCGTTTATGACCGTGTTTGACCGCTGACTGACAGCGCGGTGACATGTGACAGTGACAATTAACGCGCGCTAATGACGTCACGGATGTAGTGATGTACCGGACACTTGTCAACGATGTTCTGAAAGATCGGTGACGATTCAAAAGATGCAAGGAAAGATTTATTTATGGATAAACACAGCGCCTGTTACTAAATGTCTTTATTCCATTTTTTTTATTTTAAACTACGCTTTAATATTCTCTTTCACTCGAAAATTAATAGATTAATATGGTAACTAAAAAAAAATATCACCACAGACCTTGTAAAATTATAATTATGAAATTATAAAATTCACATAGGCCATTAGGTCATTATTTTGAAAACATAAAATGTTGACGTTTTTCAAATTCAATTTCAAATTAATTACATAAAATGATTTATTAAAACCAATTTGCCAAAAGCAATCACAATAATTTTTATTTTTAATTATAGTCTACGTCATCCCCGAAACAAGGGTATAGATGAAATGTAATAATTGAATGCAAAGAAAACATTACTGTTCATATAAAATTCATTCACCTTATTCAAATAGAAATATGGCTTAAAATCGTTTGACATATACTTTTTTAAAATGGTTTAATAACTTGGCAGAACACAATAACGTTATTTGTCAGGTAACTGGCCGGTAACACCCACTTTAAAAAAAGAAAATCTTGATTAATGTTTTAGTTTTTATTATTATGAGAACGAGATTGCCGAACGATAGCGGCTACCTATTTGAAAATTTAAAAAAAAAACTTGGTTTTGTTTTTGTGAACAATAAAAAAGGAGACTTGGGTTATTACGGAATGTGAATTTTATGATTTACCAATCGTAAAATGTCTGCATTTTATTTTAAATAGAATCTAAAAACCTAAATAGGATGTATTAAAACCAAGTATTATCAAACTAATTGAAATACAAAAAAAAACATACAGACGACTTGAGTACCTCCTTCTTTTGGGAAGTCGAAGTCGAAGCGATCAAAATTATTTATTGTTTTTCGTTTTTTAACAACAAATTAATCTAAAAAATCCATTAAATTCAACTAAATTAATTTCAATTAAAAATAAAACTCAACACAAGCACACTAAAGATCCATGGTTCATGTTATTTAATATTTACTTGTGGGAACAAAATTTACGATTCTCGCAAAACCGCATCGAGAAAGTACTTATTTTATTACACGCATTAACTTTATTTATTCATAAGCAAGACGACTGGTACCAATCTTAATGGCAATTAAAAACGTATTCTGAATTGAGTTGTCAATACGTAGCCCTAATTGAGATATTGACTTTTGTTTTTAAAAAATAAAATCTCTCTAAATGTTTGCTTCGGGAGTGAGTAATTTTTATAATTTAACTTAAGGCGAAGCATAATTTGGATAACATCTTTGATATGGTTTTGATTAAAATATAAAGTAAGTTACGTTAACATTTAAAGTTTATGTTCATTTTTAATGAGTTAAGATTCAAATGATAGTTGATAAGTTTTTTTAATTATGTTTTAAGAGGTTAAGTGCACTTGATTAGGCCACCTGGGAACCGGATAAAACCTCTCTCAAAACGAAGATCATTTATCTATCTTTCTCATTTTTATCTTTGAAAAGATTGAGATAGCAATAGTTATATTTTTATACGGGGACAATATATATCAACTTTATACTAAGCTTTCTAACATCTATTTTAAGACTTGATCAAAAATATTTACAGTTTACAGCCGCCAGGTTTGTTTAGGGCTGCCACGCTTTCTTATTCCTTGTGGGATCCACTTTAGGGCCTCCCTGGGAATGTGACTGGGATCCCGGCGAAGCGTATGGCCAATCCATAACTTGCGGCGTTTTATTTGCTGGCCGATCGGCTGCTCTCTACAACGTGTTAGGAGTTGTTCGTTGCGTATCGTTGTATTTCCTGATAGTACCAATGTTAATTTAGAATATCACTGTCCATTATTGTATTAATACATATTAATACGTATTCTTCGTTTATGTTTATGTTAACTATTGCATTTGCAATTCAAACGGAGTATAGTCGCCTTAACATCGTAAAGTTTATAATGGCCGCGTGTTTATATTAAGAATTGCATCTCTGAAGTCGGATTTTAAACTTTGAATTTAGTAAATTGATCATAAAACAAGCATTATTGTTGCCTCCGGGTGCCCATTTCGGTCTTTTATTGCCCACACCGTGTACACTTGTGTTGTAATTATCATTTCGTGGTAAAACCATTCCGATATTGTCTTTACGCCGTCTTAATTTGATCGTTATATACTCTTATCCACTAATTTTGTCATTTAAAACATCTTTTAAAAACAGGATACGAGGCGTGGTATTGTGCGCATTTGATTTTCACCGTTTGGCGCTGATGGTTACGTTTCGCGGTGGTGAGAATCCGAACTAATAATAGAGATTTGAATTGCCAGTATTAACTACGCGTTTAAATCGACACGAAGCAAGGAATTTTATCCATTTAGTACATAGATAAATGTTTTATTGTCTTCAATTGCATTCAAATATTTTTATTGATATGTTTTGTCCCTGTTGTTGTCAACGAGATTGTAAGAGATGACATTAATGACAAAAGAAGAGTGCTGTTTTTTTTTCTGCTTTTTTTTAACATCTTAACATGACCCCATGACCCCTCCCCCTGCCCCTAGATCCGTCGTTTTATTGAAGTGTCTATACTTATGCAATTAAAAAACTGTGCGCAAATCCGCCTTCTTTTCGGATAATCTCCGAAACGGGTGAACCGATTTTGACAGGAATTTTACTGGTATGTAAGGGAGTAATTCAGACTACTTTCCTGTACAAGAAGCAGGCGGGGATATAATTGTCCAAAAAATTAAAGCATCTATTTGAAACAAAACAGTTTAAAAACATAATTACGCCTATTTTCTGATCTGAATTCCGAATTGACAATACATATATGTGAGGGAGTAAGGCTTACTTGTGGTGTGTTGTAAAAATCCAAATTATGCGAAACTATTTCTTTGTTCGACGTTCGTATCAAAAATCTCTTGAGATATTCTTTTCATTATCAAAAAGCATGGAAAATCATATTTCACGGTAATTATAAAACGTCAAGGATCGAATCCATTACTCAAGCTACCCGTACTAAAATCAGCGACCGTGTGTTTTTTTTAAACTAAATAACAATAAATAATGTGTCACAGCAGGTGAGGAAAGGTCTTTTTGTACGTTTGTTCGTCCGGGGACGGAAAAAAACGCGCGTCTTGTGATTCTGGTCAATGTTATCTTTTAACAAAATATAGTCCTATCCTGTAGCGTGAAATAGTTCATTTATGTAATCATATAGAGCTGCCACTACACACGAATAAATTAAAAACAGCATATCATCAACATCATCCTGTCAAAAGTTCTCTTCATACATCTTTATCAATAATTAAAAATAAAAATAAAATACACTTTAATTTATCAAACCAGTTGCACAATAATCATTGGGCTCTGCTTTCTGAGCTAGGTGAGGACCTATATTACAGGAAGCAAGACCTTCTTCACAGTCTACTTTCATAGTAATTTTGTAAAAAAACAAGAATATTTGCCCTTTTAAAAATATGATATTTCTTCAAAGTTACTATGTCTACAGTATTCTTCTAATAACAATTTAAATTTAAAAATTTAAAAATGCTGTGTGAAAATAATTTCTAGTGGTAATACAACTCTATGTTAGATATCTCTCTTGCATCAGGTATAGGAGGTGTTTTTTAGCAATTTTTTTGGTAGCGAACGATGCGAGCGCAATCGTTAAGTGAAAAAGGACCTGTTTCGGCGCTTTTGTTCCCAAACTTCGAGCGACGGTAGCGGACGACCGTACAACATATTATCGCACTAATTAATCGTTATATGTTTTTTCACGGGCCAATTTGGATCTATATATCGAAAGGACTATAGGTGTTCTTCTCAGATCTGCCGGAAACATATTTTGATTAAAAAACAGCCAATAAAAGAAGCAATCACTAAGTGTACTTGATTGTACATGACAATTGAATAAGGGTATACAGGAATTCGCCGAAATAGCGAAATGAATGCTGCTCATATTCATACATTCTCAGTAGCGTATTTCAGAACACCTAAACATCAAAGATGTTGCTTCGTGTGAATGTTTCGTCAATGAAAACGATAGTTTATTAAAAAACAAATGAACCCCGACCCCATATCGTTGACAAAAAATGATTAATGACCTCAATAAAAATCTCTCATAAAAATTCATTCACATTATTAATTCTAATGCTCATAATTCTTTTTGTTGTTTTTTATTCGAGAATCATGAAGAACGCGTCGAACAACGCTGGAGGCCTTTTTTATGTAATTTATGTTGAATACTATTATGAGAAACGGTCGACGGTGTCTCGCTATATCGATTTAACTTTATTTGTATTAATGAACATGTCATCATCATCATCATCATCATCATCATCATCATCATCATCATCATCATCATCATCACCGGCAGCAGCAGCCTTTATCTGCCCAGTGCTGGACATAGGCCTTTCCCAATGCCTTCCATAATGCGGACATCCGCTTTACGCATCCAACGATTAAACATGTAAAAAGTAAATATTAGTGCATTTCGATTCTGTCGAGACAACGATAACGTTGAATTCTACGGTTAAACTGTTACTAGCTGTTGCTCGCGACTTCGTCCTCGTAAAATAAAAAAAAAACAATAAAAAAGATGGCGTTTACTCAGTGGTACCATAGCTATTTAATGGTGCAAGAATTTTTAAAATTAGTGTACTATTTTTAGATATTTCAATACATAAAAAAACTCACAAATACAAATCTTTGTTCTTTATAATATTAGTTTATATAAAAGCGAAAGATGGATGGATGAATGTTATCTCCAAAACAGCTTAATGAATCTCGATAAATTTAATAGAGACGTAGTATGTGGAAAGCATAGACCACTTACATTTTTTAATTCCCCGCAATCACTGGAAAAATCTATAACACTTCTAAAAAGAGAACAATAAGTTTTTATCACATTATTTTGGCTGCTGTTCTCCTAATAAACTAAAATAAATAACAGTTTCTAGAATAAATGGTGTGAAAACCTATGTACTTATTTATTACTAGCTGTTCCCGTGCGGCTTCATCCGCATGAAATTAGGACATGACAAGCCTTAGCAATCTTACTTTCTTGATGTTGGCAGCAACTTATGGTCTCTTTCCCACATTAGGGATTTTATCCAAAATATTTACCCCCTAAATTTATGGCGTGAAAATATATAGCCTCAAGCGTGACGTAAGTGCAGGGTTTTTTATTAAAAAGAGAATCATTCAAAAATATGCTGTAATTGCTGACAACTTAGGCAACAAAGAAGTGTGTGTTTACGCTTTATTATAATAGTATAGATAATATAGATTAATGTATACTATTTAATAATGTTATTTTAATAATAAAACAAGTTAAATTATCCAAGTATGTTTTTGTATAATGAGTTATAAATCACATAAAAATCTTATAAAAATAACGTTCTGTGAATAATTGAATGTGGAAGCAAGAGATGTAGGCCAGGACCGTTAAGTCCCTGGTCTGCCTACCCCTCTGGATTACGGACGAGTGTCGATATGTTTTGTTGCTTTCTTTGTTTTTGTGGCATAATAATTTCATCAGTCAATTCAATTTCTTGAACATCAGGTTCAATAAATTTATTTCTAGATTTCACATGAGCTAGGTACACAGTCCAGACGAAGCTAGCAGCGCTTACAAATACTATACGATTCTTCTCCGATATGAAGTAGAAATTAATAGTTTGCGTTGTCGGCCAAAAGAGGGCGCCGATCTTATAAGTCGGCCAGAATTTCTCTCTTACTTCATCAACGCATTCATTATAAGATTTCCCTTCTAAAGCACTCATACCGAAGAAGAAATAAGCCATAGCTAATGGGGAATACGATATTTGTTCAATAACGGCTCTTGTGATAGCTGTTATTAACGTTTTCCCCTTGAAGAATCTACTCGTATATTTCATCCAGTTGTAAAATACAGGAGCCATGAAAAACGTTCCAAATATGCCATATCTAGCTGCTCTGTTTTTGTCAGCGTTTTCTATACTTGTACCATGTTCCAAATACTCCTGTACTATGCTGCAAGTGGGCCATATGATGGCGTATGACACCATGCCTCGTAATAAAGGAAATTGCACCGGCAATCTACATACTTTAGTTATTATGCCGCTCATTATAATTATTTCTGAATAATATTTTATTTTAGCATTATTGTTTTTCTATCACTGTTTTGTCATTGTCAATTTTTTGATATAGATTATAAAGAAAAAAACATCATTTAAAGATAAGAAAAATTGTAATTAGTTTTAAACAATGGAAGAAACTTGTTGACCATACTTTTGGACGCGCGGGACGCGGTAATACGGCATTTTATTCAAGCTTCTACGTGAATTATCGTATGTTTGAAATATTAATATAATAGACAACTAAAATTTACTTTTCTATCAAACGTTATTTCCAAATTCTTGCGAAAATTAGTACAGTAAAACCTCGATAAGTTAAAGTCCAAGGGAAGCATAAAATATTTTAAGTTATCAAGGGTCTATGTTGTAGAGGTTTTGGGCTCTGTTGGGAAGGGAGCATATTATTTTTTGAAGTCATAGAGGTTTTTAAGTAACCGAGGTTTGAGTTATCGAGGTTCTGCTGTAATAATAAAGTTAATTTAATAAACATAAAACAAGGAATAATCGCAAACTGTGACTTGAAATCTAAGCGTGTCAAGCCAACTTGTCTGTTATATATATTTTTTTAATCTTAGGTAAAGGAGGATTTTTGTCTTGGGAGAGACATGTCAATCCAATAGTGTCAAACTTATAGTAGACTTTAAGAAACGAGCTGTCATAATCTGGCATAATCGTACAGCCGCTTGAGATGCTGGCTCAGCCAATATTGACATGATTATGCCGACGGGTTGAGCTTTAACTCCCGGAAAAGTAGCTCGCGCTCCCAGTCTATATAAGTATAATTTATAACTGCTTCGAAACTGTGGTATTTAATACTAATATCTTCAATTTAAACGCAATTTTTTAAATGATCTATTTAGTATAATCTAGGCGTGCAATCGGCCACCCACAGCGAAGCGCTAAGAACAATAGAATACTTTTAGTTATTAATCGAATAATTCGGTCATTATTCGATTATTTAGCTCGGGTGAATCGATTCGGAGATCGCTTTGTGATAGATGACGTTGCAACATCTCGCGTGAGGTCCGCTCACGTGATCATTCAATTGGACACAAATTAGCTCCAGATGTATACTTTAACCGTTAGGATTTGAAAACTTTAAAAATTGTTGGCGCATATTGAAAGTGAATATAAATAAAAAGGCGAGTAAAACTCTAGCATTCTAATGAAATAAAACAAATTAAAATAGGCCCGTTGATTTCCCAAAGTACCCATTCACACATTTTGTCAAAACAAATTTTGCAACTTTATAAATAAATTTTTCATTATTAATAAATATTAAAAAAAAAAATATTTTATTGGTTGGTTTTTCACTCTTCATGGTTCTTGCCATTACACTTATATAGTTAATAATACTTTTAAATAAAGTCTCATAAAAAATTTGTTAGATAATCCATAAAGCGCCATCTATTAATTTAACGACGCCTTTTGTCAGTAGGGAAAACAAGCTTTGTGCACAAATGTGTCAAATAACGAAAACAGTCCCACATAGATGGCGCTATAACATAAACCATTTTTTAATACTGCTACTCACCACAAGATGGCGATTATCACCCTCGTAGTAAAGCTTTTGTTTTGAATAAGTTTGGTGAAAATAGTTACAAACCATTGTAATGTAGAAAAATAAATTAGGTCACATAAAATAAACAGGTTACTGTTACTTAATTAGAAAAGTTACTTAATTTAATTCAGCAACTTTAAAAAAAATATTATGAAGAAAAGATAATAGTTTTTATTCATTATTTGATAATTAATAAATTATTACATTAATTCCGATGTCTTTAAAAAGCCAGATGAGAGCTTTTTAAAAGTCATTTAAATCTTTACGACTTTAAAAAACCTAATGATTTTATCATAAAAATCTTTAACTGCGTCGAAATTTTAAAAAGTTAATAAAAAATACAGTATAGAAGTAATAAAGCTTTTAGAAACAGGTGGCGTGCTTTCCCATAATACAGGTTCCCTATTCCCATATTTGAGTATATCGGGACACGTGTTTGGGGATCAATATCTCATATTGGCGCCGGCGCCTGCGCCCGACAGATAGGGGATGGCTTACACTAACGAGCGGTTGAAACGTCGCGTTTCGAACGCTGCGTTTTTATAACACATTATTCCGTCATTTAAATTTACATATGTATAAGACTCTTTTAAATTCACACAGTAAAACTAGGAATTTTGTTTTATTTTTTTCGATTATATAAATTGCTCATGCTTAATTTCTAAAAAAGTAGTTTTTTATATTTGTTTATAGTATTGTTGTATTCCATATATCTTTTATAATAATAAAAAAAAATTGATAACAAGTAAATCCTTAAACACAGAGCTATTTAGTAAAACATATTTCAGTAATAAAAAAGGGAAAAAACAAGTATAGAGTAAGCGTGTAAACGTTCGTTTGTGTGACCCCACCCTCAGCGAGGTATGGTAGCAATTCAGATAAAAGCGATCTTTACAAATTGAACTGAAAAACTGTAACGCAGCTCTCATGTAGACGTTTTTTGTTTCACTCGCAGGACTAATTTTAGTACATTGAACGTATACAATAAAAATCTGATAATTTAAAAAGTACGAATCTGTACACTAGCGTATACTAATATTACAAAGAAAAGGTTTGTATTTTTGTATGTATTGAAAGAACTCAAAAACTACTGGGACGATTTCAAAATTTCTTTCACCATTAAAAAACTACGTTATGAATAACATAAAGAAAAAAAATGTTTTTTTTTTTAATTACAGCTAGTCTAAAACATTTTTATGAAAATATATTATAAAATTTAAAACCATAAGGATTTACTTAAATTTCGATTCGAATACCTTTGTTGTAATTTCATAGCCAAAGTGTACAAGCGAATATTATGTGTATTTGTACACGTAATTCATTCAAATGGCATAGATAGTATTATCTTGTAGCTTCGTTCCTTAGAAATTCTGTATTAATTCATATTAGTTAACTATATTGTTTACAAGAAACTAAAATTTCGATTAGACAAAATATAGCTGTCGTCCGCGATTTGTTCCTGAGAGTAATCTATCACTGCCCCAGATTTTATTCAGATATGTTCAGCCGTATTAAGTTATCTGCTAACAAACATCCATCCAAAGATTCGCATTTACATTATTAATAAATTAATTATCTATACTAATAAAATAAAGAGGAAAGCTTTGTATATTTTGTATGGATTGAAATAACTCAAAAACTACTGGGGCAATTTTGAAAATTCTTTCAACATTAAAAACCTACGTTATCAGTAAGTAACATAGGCTATAGTTTTTTTTAATATCACGCGGGCATTAATAAAAAAAGAAAACATTGTCAGACACTTACAGAAAGACAACCAACCGAAATATATTTAACATATTAAAATTTAAATTATATAACTAGCTTTCGCCCGCGACTCCGTCCGCGTGGTATTAAAAAAAAACAAAACCAAGTAGCATATATGTTCTTCCAGACTAACCTTTACATCCATGCCAAATTTAATTGAAATCGGTTTAGCAATTTAGGCTACAAACTACTACGACTAATATTTTTATAATATCAGTATGATAAATGTGACAAAACGTTTTACACTAATCGAATTTTGTTAACAAATGTAGGATAAGAAAGAAGATTAATCGCCCTTGTGCCTAGTCACTCTATGGAGCGTCCACTCAAGCGATCTAAGAGCTCGGTGGCATCCCAATCCGGTAATCATAACTAGTAACAGCTCGTACCGAGGCTTCTTAGGGAGCCCACGAGCTCAGTTACTCATAAACGAGGTTTAGGCTAAGCGCCATCTGACTCGGCCACCTCAAGCCCGGTTAATCTATAAATGCCTCTTCAAGGCAAACAGTGACTTATTAGTAAAAAAAAAAAGAAAATTGAATATTAGCAATTGTCTGAGGTAAATAAAACCCATTTTAGGTAATACTCTTTATTTACAAATTACTGACTAACTTAATTTAAAAAAAAAAAAACTTATGTGAAAATATATAAATTGCACGGAGCGCAGTCGAAACTATTTTTTTATTTCAATAACAATAATACTCTTTGGTTATCAGTCTATTTGTATATAGAAACAAAGAGATTCAAAAAACATAGAGGAGGCAAGTTGACATTTGAAACACTTTTTTCACACTAACGATATCTATTTATAGATCCTCAAAACTACATTTCAATATAATTTATTGTATTTAAATTAACAGTTTAATTTATTCATCACTCTTTAGTTTATTTAAAAAAAAATGTAAAATGTTTTATTACATGTCAATATGCACACGAGATGGCGTTGAACTAAACAACTGATTTAGTAATTTCCAAAGAAAGTACCGGATGGAAAATTTTTGTTCATTGCCTCCTCTATTTATTTTTCAATCTCTTTGTATACATCGTTTATCAACAAACATAATTCATAGTATAAAATTTCTTAATATCATTTTGTTCCGTGTAATCTGTTTCTCTAACATTCGTGTAATTCGATGTTATTTCAACATTCTGTTCCAAATTTGAATTTCTATAATATTTATCATCTACATTATCATAATTTAGACTATCGTCGAAATAAATCGGCATATTCGTATCACAAATTGTAGATTCAGTTTTCGTAGTTTCATAATTTTCTAGTTTAATTTGATTCACTTCAGTCTCTGGTTTGTATAACTTTCGTCCAGTGGAACTTTTGCTTGGCTTCGCATCAGTTGATGTTGACACTTCTGGTGCAATTACTCTTTTACTTTTGTACCTTCTATTTTGAAACCATATCTTCACTTGTGTTGGTGATAGATTTAAAGTTTTTGCTAATTGCTCCCTTTCTGGCGCTGTTAAATATTTTTGTGTACGAAAACGTATCTCCAAAGCATGAACTTGTGTTTGAGAGAAGAGAATTCTGGGTTTTCTTTTCGTATTCTTATCCTTTTTGTCTGTTTTCCCGTTAGGTACTGCCTCTGTAAATTAGATAACACTGGTTAAAAAAGTAAACAATAAAAAATTATCACTGTTTCTTAAAAGGACTAGAGATTGTCTTTGGTAAATTAAAGTCAAGATTCATTACAAACCAATAGTCTACCATCTTCTAACATAAATTTAAGTTTTTTTTATAAAAATTTAGTACCAAAAACAATTTTCGAATAGGATATTTTTTTAATGTACAAATACGTAAATAGACTGAAACCTTACTTGTTTTCCTCGATATAGCGGTGAAATTTTCTAATACATCCGTTTTTGGGTAGTTATTGAAATTCTGAATTATTGGTTGTTGAATTTTGTCTGATACTGGAGCTAAAGGCATCACACTGGGAGGGTTTCTCTCAACACTATCATGTTTCGAACTTTCTCCTGTATGAGATATTGTTGGTACTTCTTGATATTCATGAGGATAGAAGTTGTGGTAATACTGATTATAATTGTAATATTCATCTCCTTTATGCTCGTATACTTCTGTATTCCAATAATCCATGTTATGTCCTGGTATGTTATGGTACACTTGCGTGACGTAATCCGGGCAATATTGGTTCTGATGGTATACAGGTTCGAAGTCACCAACTCGATTTTCTCTTCCATTCTTCCACATATCGTTTCGTTCGTAGTAATTTTGATTTATATTTAATATATCTTTCACTGAGAATGGTGTTGTTAAATTAGTACTATCGTCTATTTTCAATCTGTAATTTGAATCGTCAGTTTTTTGAGTTTTCGAATTTGTTTCTTGATAATTGTAGAAATCGTTTTTTAATTCGTATTTCAAATTGTTGTTGTAAGCTTGTTCGTAGGACTCCATAGTTTAATTCACTAACACTTATTCATTATTCACTGTGACAAATGGATTTAGGGTGCGCCTGGTATAGGTTGGTGTTTAAACGACTTTCAATGGAAGACTGATGGTGCTAAAGATTGTACTTCCAAACCAATCCACGCCCGTTGTGGGCGGAGCTTTCGGTTATATTGTTGTCCTTTTCTTTCACATGAAACATGCTTGTATATCCTTCCCGCTTTAGCATGTCTGTTTACTACGCGGCGTAAATAAACGGGTGAGTGATTTCATTTGGCGGGTGTTCGATCCCTTTTCTCTGATTTGGATGACGTCATTTTATTATTGGTCTTAACTCGTTCATTTGTTTATTTTGCGGCTTAAATTGTTTTTAAATGGATTTGAAACAACCAATCAAATAAAATAAACAATGTAATACTTTTTACAACGTTTTTTGCGTTAAGATGGAATCAAAATTCTTTGTAATACGTACATATCTTTTAATACTCTATTAGAAACGTAATAAAAAAAAACAAATAGGGCATAAGAAAAGGCCTCTAGAGGCTATATTAAAAAAAAAACTAATAATCACCGAACACTGGAATTCAAATTATGTTTACCTATTATATCCACGGTGGTGAAACCGTATAAACAACTTCATAGTTCTGTCAACGTGCGTTCAAGTACTGCGTCGGCAGCTCAATCACCTCAAACCGATGACAAAACGTCTATACAAAATTATTCACACCTTTTAAATTGACTTAGGTAAATAAACAGATAAAAAAACTTACTCTTTATAAAATAAATTCCTTCCTTCAGTTTGATAAAGAAATAACAATTATAATAAACTAATTGTTACTGGCGACTGGGTAAGGAATTAAAAAAATTGCCAATGTTACTCGTTACTGACCTTTTTAATGGTGAAAGAATTTTTGAAATCGGCCTAGTAGTTTTTGAGTTATTTCAATTATATTTTTAACCGTGCACACAGTATTAACTTATCGATAAAACGAAGATTTCTTCCCCAAATAGTTAAAAACACATTTTATCGTTTCAAGATTAGTTTGAGCCCGCGACTCCGTTCGCGCAGAATTAAAAAAATCAAAGTAAGTAGCCACGTGTTCTTCCAGACTATTCTCTGCTTACGTCTATGCAGAATTTCATCTAAATCAGTTCAACATTTTAGGCTACAAACTCTAACAAACATCCATCCATCTAAACTTTTTTTATTTATAAAATTAGTAAGATTACTATCATGCAAAAAAACGCATCAACTGTTCCAATTCGTATCTGTCAAAGCGTAGACATAAAACCGAAGAGACAGTGGTAAAAACATTTTTTTCTACATTTCTTTTACATTTTTTTCTAACATTGTCCGCCACTGGAGGTCATAAAACCCGAACACTTCCGTACGGAAACCCGACACTTCTACACTGTCTGTAACACGAGATATTTGTAACAAAGAACTATTTTGTTGATACAAAATACATTTCTAAGACACGTGGCGCTTGTTCTATATCTCGTGGTACATATGCCAGTCGCTGGCACACTTGTATGTAAGCTACTGGCAAATGCCATGCAAGTAGCTGGCACGATTTGTGATATTGTGACAGATAGGGCCAATTAACGTCCCTCATAACACTATAGCTAGGGTAATCCCGCCTTTATAACCCCACTTATTAGCCACTAAGGGAGATCCTTAGTGTAGGTGATTTGTTTTATATCTCTACCTAAAAATAGTTAACTAAAAAATATTTATTATCTTTACACATAGTTTAACTGATCTAAATCTGATTGTATTCAAAATTCAGTAATCAATACTAGTAAGTAATTACTGAATAAAATGGAAAGAATACTGGTATTATTTTCCTTCTAGAAACATCTGAATGCAAACTGTTTTATCGACATCTGTGACGTCATTCGATGATTTATGAAGTGTAATTAATTTGAAACTGAGCACGCAAATAGTGTCTGGCTGGAACGGGGTCCCCTCCACCATATTACGTATTAAAACAAATAATTTATGATGCAAGCAGTTTAGAAACACAAATATAGAATAACTAGCTATCGATTTGATCTATGAGTGGAATTAAAAGAAAAGTTCACCAATACTCTATGCTTTCCCCCAAACCATTACGTATATTTAAAAATAAACAATTTTGAAAAAAGTCATAATGTTACAATAAAATATATTACAAAATTGACTAGTAAGTTAATTGACTTCTTTGCGATTAAAATAAGTGTTTATGCTTAGTGACATTTTAGTAAACAACAATAAAATGTTAAGCACTAGTTTGTCACACCATAAATTATATACTAAATATCCACAATTTTTAAGTGGCAACTTTAATGTTTTTTAAAGTTACGGGTTTAAAAAATGTCATTTCAGTAATAAACTTGAGAGTTTATGGGAAGACTCGTGTTTTTAAAAGTGGACAATTTCGGGAAAATATTTTTTTAAGTTCTAAAATGTTTTGTTTTTGTTTCATTTAAGATTTATGTAACTACTAGCTTTCGCCCGCTACTCCGTCCGCGCGGAATTAAAAAAAATCAAAAGCAAGTAGCCTATGTGTTCTTCCAGACTATCCTCTACATCTATGCCAAATTTCATCGAGATCCCTTCAGCCGTTTAGGCTACAAACTCTAACAAACATCCATCCATCTAAACTTTCTCATTTGTAATACTAGTTTAGGATACAAACTTTTTTTTTTATATAACAAGGTGGCAAACGAGCAAGCGACCACCTGAAACCGCCAAAATGGCGAAGCGACCGCTGCCCATAGACATCCGCAATTGCAGATGCGTTGCCTACCCTTATACGACGGAGGAGGAGATGCACATATAGAGGATATTTCCCCTTCCTACGCATCTCCTCCACCGTCAAATCCACTTCCTCTTCCCAACCTCTCCTTATAAGAAAAGGGTGGTAAAGAGAAAGGGACTTAAATTAGGCCTCCTGCACCACACTCATCAGACGAAACACGGAATTGCTCCTATTTCACGCCTGTCTTCTGTGTGGTCGTGGTATTACACCGGGCGTACCGGCCCATTCGTGCTAAGATGTTAAAGCGGGCACTACCACTGTTAAGTTAAGTTACAAACTCTAACAAACATCCATCCATCCATCCATCTAAACTTTCTAATTTATAATACTAGTAAGTTTAGCTTTCGCCCGAGAATAAATAACCTATGTGTTCTTTCAGACTATTACATATACATTTTTTTATAAGAGAATGAAAATTATTTTTTAATTTCAGGCAACGAAGTCGCGAGCTTGCAGTCGAGATATTTATTGCGATTAGAGAAAACTTTGTAGGAACGGCGCCTAAACAGAGTTGGTTTTGCTCATTGGAAATAGATTGAGCCCGTCTCGTCCGTCCGTCCGTCTGTGATGAATGTAGTGCACGTGGGTGTTTGATGTATTAATATTGGTAGTGCTTTTAAGGTTATCTCTGTATAGAAGGTGATCTGGCCCGATAGTCCGATACCGTGCCACCCGCGAGTACACTCGCTCGAAACTCGTGTTTGAATAGTCATTTTTATTTAATTTATTTCAACAGTGTCACAATTTTGTAATAAAAGGTAAATGCAACTATAAGTATTAAAAACAAAATAATAGGTTGTATTGAAAATACGTTTTTATTACAAACTAGGTTTCGCCAGCGACTCCGTCAGCGTGGAATTAAAAAAAAGAAAAGTGAATAGCCTATGGGTTCATCCAGACTATATTCTACATCTGTACCAAATTTCATCGGAATCAGTTTAGCCGTTTAGGCTACAAACTCTAACAAACATCCATCCATCTAAACTTTCGCATTTATAATATTAGCAAGAGTAAGATGTTTCACAAACAAAAACTTAAATATCGCACAATTGACTAGTTGATGAACATACTATTGAAATTTAATAACTTCTTTAAGAAAAATAATACAAGAGCAACGGACAAAATGTATAGATTTTTTAAAGTTTCTAAATAATACATGTAAAATTATTATAATTTGACTGCATTGCGACCGTCTGTACACCATTACTAAGCCCGCGCAGTACGCACTCGTTAGCTTTTATTTGGACGCCGGACTCCTGTTCCAGCGTCTGTACACTTAAGAGCAACTTTATTGGGCATTTCTTACTAAGCATAATAAATGAGAAATGTAGCTCAATCTTTATAAAACAAACAGTATAGAAACACTTTTATTGAGTTAATAACAATTTTTAAAAGCATAATCCCTATTTAAATTATAACACGGCTAAACTCACGTGATAAAATTCGGTGTAGGCACCGACAGTTTATACAGTTTATCCGTGTTATAATTTAAATAATATAATGTCTCACGAAAGCTTTAATAACATAATGTTTTTTTTGCATAATTTGTAATAAACTGGTAATAAAGAAATAAATCAATTAACACTAATATTATTGTACTAGCATTAAAATATTTTGCATCTTTATCGATTTAAATTATTCATAAAGTTTCTTCAACATTTTAAAAAACATACTAACTACTTATTAAAACAAAATAATTCTGTATATTTCAATTCATATTAGAAGACGTTGAGATTTAATTCAATTCGAATTTTTAAAAATAAATGCATGTACCATTATTTTGTCCTAGAGTGTAGGAGGGAATCTTTCTCAGTGCGTTATCAGTGTTCAGTACATGTGCACAGTTTAATGTTCCCATTCTGTTTTATTCAATTAATTGCCGGCGGGCCGATGATGTGGCTCACAAACGTATAAAATTAATTCATTATCCATACAAATAGATGTTTCTTAGTCATTTTTACATGAAAAAAAACTACTTCAGTCTTGATATGTGGCAGATTTGTTGTGTGAATCAGAATTAGGGAATTTATTTGGAGTGAAAAATATGAAATCTATTTTAACCATCATCAGCTCACTAAATGTCTCCACTACTTCTCCACTACTACTCCACCACCACTCCACTACTCCACCCTAGGATAAGGTGACTATAGTCAACCACGCTGCACTGCGGGTTGACTTCACACATATGTTTGTATTTCTTCGCCGATATGTGCAGGCATCACGATGTTTTCCTTTACTGTAAGAACGTCTGGTAAAAATATGTACCAAATAGTCCCTATTTGGTACATATTTTTATAACCTATTTGTGTGTCTTTTGTAAGCGTAAAAATATGATAAAACAGAATATATTTTGTAACAACAAATAAAATCGATATATTTAACATGTTTAAGAACTTCAGTTTGTACTTTATACGTGTTTATTTTACTGATATTTTAATGTGAAAGTTTGGATGGACAGATGTTTGTTAGAGTTTGTAGCCTAAAAGGCTAAACGGATCTGGATTAAATTTGGCACAGATTTTTTTTTTATTAAAATTATTAGTAGATTTTTGTTAATTTACTATTATTTTCTTTAACCATTCCAACTAAGCTCTAGACTTATGCTAGGATATGGTTCACGACAATAGTCGAAAGAAGATTCGAACCCTCGACCGCAAGACCGGTAGTCCGTACCCCAAACCATTGACTATTGGCGCTTTAAATATATGTAAATGATAGTCTGAAAGATCACATAGGCCACTTTGTTTTGTTTTTACTTTAATTCCACGCGGATGAAGTTTTGGACAAAGGGTAGTTTTAATCATAAAATATCTTTTTTATAAAAGTAATAACGCTAATGGCACTAGACCACTTTCACACTAACAAAAATAGTTGAAACCGTTTTTTAAACCGAAATAAAATACGAAACCTATGTATTTGGGAACCTTATCGACGCATTGACAAATCTGGGGCCCCCATCTATCGGCGGTTGGCAAAAAAACCGGCGCCTGCACGCTAATAAATAACATTGGCCGCGTCAACATCCCGCCTACTACGCCCCATGGCAAAAAACGCACAAATTTGTTTAGATAAAACACGACCGTGAACTTAAGGGGTGGGCAGAATTAACGAACTCTGCGACATAACCACATTTCTACTCCCTTACTTACGTTATGCATTTTTGCAAGTTAGAACAATTACTAAGGTCCAGTCCCACCACTGGCTGATAGACTCAGATAGCTTAAAAATGACGTCACTGTCAGATAAGGTAACAAAAACTGATATTTACATTGCATATTTTACACGTTGGATTGTTATAAGACCATTTACAACTCGGTAGGACAGGCCCTAATTGTTTTTAATTTGATGTGTAACTTTTAGTATGTCAGTTTCAATTGCTGAAAACGTACTAAAACTATTGTTATCTCATTTTTTAAAATAGATCTAAGAGGGATGTCATGATTGTTTTGCCACGTAGTTAGGTATAATTACTACACCTAAATATTTGTCCGAGTAACATGCAATAGAAAGAAAAATAAAGTAATAAAAAAGAATTACCAAAATCGGTCCACTGGCGGCGGAGTTATGCCGTAACACATATAAAAAAAAAACAAAAAAAATATATCGACGAATTGAGTACCTCCTTCTTTTGGCAAGTCGGTCAAAACTATAACAAATAAATATGGATGGATGTTTGTTGCCACGTATCTTCAAATTTGGCCCAGATGTATGGTCTGGAAGAACACACACGGACAAAGTCCTGGATAAAACCTAGTTAATAATAAAATTTACAGATATGAATCAATATTAGAGAAATCTATACTAAAAAAAGCGTAATCACACAGTACTTTGTGGCGTAAGATGTCTGTAATCACAGCATATTTATGAATAATTCTTTCTTTGATAAAAAAGCCTTGCACTTACGACACGTTTTAGGCTATATATGTTCACGCTATCAAACTTAGGGGGTTAATAAATTGAAAAAACCTTTGTGTGGGAAAGAGACCATAAACTACAAGCTGCTAACATTAAGGAAGCAAGGTTATTATGGTAACGGTAATTTTGACATTTGCAATTGAGAATTTGACAAATGTAAACAATTAAATAATTATAATTTCATGCGGATGAAGCCGCACGGGAACAGCTAGTATTAAAAAAAATCGAAACTAAAACCAACAAACCACGAACCTTTTCTATATTGCAAGAATGAAGGAAATAAAAAAAAATGCCTAAGGGTCATGCTGTGAGGTGACAAAAAGTTGAAGGGTCAGGGTCTAAGTGACATGTATTGCGTAAAATTTGGCAATGAGTTATGCGAGCCATGCGGCGACCGAGGCACGGTGGCGCCACCGAGTGGTGACAACCGAAAATGTGCAAAAAAACATACCGAATTTCATGCACTATTTGACATTTTAAATATCTTAAAGAGTTACCTGTTTTAATAAATTTGTATACCTAACTAGTTTTAGCTCGCGATTCCGTCCGCGTGGAATTAAAACAACACTTAAGTAAGTAGCCTATGTTTTCTTCCAGACTATCTTATACATCTATACCAAATTTCATTAAGATCCGTTAAGCCGTTTAAGCGACAAACTCTAACAAAGATCCATCTACCATCCGTCTAAACTTGTACATCTATCTCGATATGACATGCGTAAAAAGTCCTAAAACCGACTAGACTGGTTTCATCTTTTTTCTCGTACTTATTTTCTCAAACATTAATCAATACTATTCTATCCTAATATTATAAAGAGGAAAGATTTGTATTTTTGTATGTATTGAAATAACTCAAAAACTACTGGGACGATTCAAAATTCTTTCACCATTAAAAAACTACGTTATTGAGTAACATAGGCTATTATTTTTTTATTGTTTTTTTAATTTCAAAGGGACGAAGTCGCAACAGCTAGTAAATTATAAATTAACATAGAATAGAAAACTGTCCGGAAAAACACATACCTATGCTATCTAACATTTTTTTTCCGCGCGGAGGAACCGCAAGCAAAGGTAGTATTATAGAGTTTTAATTAGTTAGAGAAAGAGAGTATTAATTTTAGCAAATCCGAGTAGCTTTTGTTTTACTAAATACACTTTGTTACTTTAATATAATCTAAATATACTGGTATATGTACTTGTAATTTGATATGACGAGGCTATATATTCGCAACCAACTCTTAAAAGATCGATGACCTCAAAATTATGCCACGAAGTTTAATGAGGTCACATGTTCAAGGTCACCGGGTCCTGTGACGTGTGATGACGTCACAGACCACTTCACGCCTTCGCCACTATCGACAGTTATCAAATTTATTCGGCGATCATTAAACTATTTAATAGCGATAGAATTTTATAGCAGAACCGTCTTGTCTATACGATTTTAGGTGGCTATTCAGAGTTCTTAAGATTTATTAGAAGCCAGTTTTATTGAGAAAAAAGAAAATAAAAAAGAAAATTACCCTGTGTGTATTTAATTCGTGATTTCTGCCAATGCGCGCTAAAATATTATTTTGTTGTTTAAATGTGTCAGGTTATCAATTGCATATGTCAAAATTTTATTGTGACAATGTACATTTTATTTTGTAATGGAGAATGAGTTTGTTTTGTGTAAAACATGTGTGCCATCTATTTTAAAAGCCACGGAAGATCAGCACATATGCTGAGTGGTTATCACCAATTAATAAATAAAAAAATAAATAAAATAACAATATTAGGGACAGTGGCATAATACATTTTCATTGTCTGGCAAAAGTTTAAAACTACTGGCTAGTAACGATTTTTTCCAAAACGTTTCTTTTTTGTTTTGAATGTTTTCTTTAAGGGCCTGTCCCACCACTGGCTGATAGAGGCTAAGATAGCTTAAAAATGTCACTGTCATAGAGTAACAAATCCGATATATCCATCACACATTTTACTCGTTCCATTGTTATGACTATTTACAATTTGATCGGACGGGCCCCGTTTTAAATTACAACAAGACGTAATAAATAATATATTTCTTAATATCAAATATCAATACAGTACATGGATATTTCTCACCGCAATCACTGCTCCGAGCTCCAAATAAACGCATTTAACATTAAGCGATTATCGTATCAATTACTCTGAGATCGAACCCGCGTCCGATCTGACGGACGACATGTGGTTCGTATCAAACTGAGGGTGCAAGCCCACCTTGAATAAGACGAGTCATCTCATAAAAATATACCTTAAACGATTACAACGAAAGCTATGTCATATCAACTCTAAGCAAGGTTCATGTCTCTCTTTTGTACAGTCAGAGAATTTGACAGTGTTCGAAACAGTCGTTGGATTTCATACGCATTGACACTACGTGAAATAACAACCAATAGCACGCTGCTTTTTGCAAAAAAGAGTGGTCTTCTAACGTTCTCGGTTAATAGATTTTTATTATTACCCCGTCGTTTCCCTTATCGATACCTAATATGTTATTTGTAAGACGCAAAGATCTCGTTTCAAGAAACAAGGTAACTATTCTATTAGTGTGCACCGCAAATTTCTGCGACTGTACCTCTTTACAATCATGTTTTGTTCTCTAGGTTACAATATGCCAACAAAATGTACACCTATGGTGCCCGTTTGTCCCGTAATATCATAAACTTGGCAAATTGAAAATCATGTTAAACTAAATAAAAGTGACGTTTTTGCTAAATATAAATGTTTCATATAAGTTTATAAATTACAATTTAAAAGCTCGTACAGAAATTATTTACTTGTTTCTAATTCACTCACGACATCTGTCGTTCAGTTTCCCAAATAATTTCTCAAGACAGAGCCATCTATTGTCCGAAAGCATTATGTTGTCTAAGCAATGTTTTTTTTATTTTACTGAACTATATAATTGTTTTCCCTAAAAAATAGAAACACCCGAATTATTTGAAAGTTAATAAAAACTGTTCAAAAGTTATTATTTAATCTAATAAAAAAAATGACTTCGTCTTTAAAATCAGCGCCATCTACAGTGCAGTAGCGTTATTTAAATACTAAGAATGAAAACAGTGCCATCTATGTTAAACATCATTAACTAATACAAAATTAGCCATTTAAAAATTAACTTTGGAACGGTTTGAAAGAGATATTGACATCACTCATACTGTAAATATTGTTTTTTTTTAAATTTCATCTTCTCCCAAATCTTATCTGATTTAAACACATAAAAATAAATGGTTACTTTTACATCGAACTTATAAATTGCCTTAGTTTAAAAAACAAAAAGATGGCCATTTTATTTGGCAATAGTCCCATTGACGCGGTCAAGGGCCTTAACTCGTGCCCTTGTTACGTCGCTCGTCGTACAAGACACAATTAAATTCAATCGTTCAATCCAAACCGCATTAACACAATTATAAACCAATATTACTTCAGGTAGACATAACATATTTTAGACAGGAAAAATAATAAAAAACATAGGACATGAAACAACAAACAGATAGTTCAAACATCTTACTAATGTTATAAATGCGTAAGTTTAGATGGATGGATTTATCTTTGTAGCCTAAACGGCTGAACGGGTCTCGATGTAATTTGGCATTACGTAGCGTATGGTCTGGAAGAACACATAGGCTACTTAGTTTTTTTTTAATTCCACGCGAACGGAGTCTTGGGCGAAAGCTAGTTAGTTTTAAATAGCTTTCGCCCGCGGTTTCGTCTTCGTAGAATTAAATAAAACACAAGAGTAAGTAGACAATATGTTCTTCCAGACTATCCTCTACATCTATGCCAAATTATCGAGATCCGTGCAGCAGTTTAGACCTCAAACTCAAACAAACATCCATCCACCTAAACTTTCGCATTTAGGTACCTTTGATTTATTTTTGACTATTTGAAAATTGAAATACAATCAATTTTATGCTGTAAAAAATATACATTGAGTGTGGATTCGTCAAATACACATGACTACATAATTTGAAAATTCAGGTGACCGTTTGCTCATTTCTCATCAAATAAAAAAGACGTGTCTAAAATATTCTTAAGTCTACACTATAGCACTTTAGTTATGAGCTCTTTCATGTTAAGTGGCTCCTTCTGTTACGTTTGTAAACAGCCGCCGCTTTGATTGTAAAGCGATCGGAAAATCATTCGGTTAATAATAAATCGATTAATGATCGATTAGTGATCCAATACGTTCTCTTTATTCGTTTTTTTTATTTCAGAATAAATGCGCTTTGTAAACAATTATAAAAACAACAGTAATTTTTCTCATCAAAATATAATGTTTCCAACACAATTTTCATACAATGAGATGGGTGGGAAGGAACGTTGGAAGTTGGAATACCACTTTTCTGTACATCCCCTCCTCTGTACAGCAACGCAGCTCCTTTGACTTTAGCACACTAAAGCAGGGCTTCATAGGCTTTTTTAGTAATATCTGGTAACCGCTCTCTTATTAAATAACAACTGTACAAAGTTATGACATACAACAATAAATAAATAAAGACTAGTGCCAGCGTTAGGTTAAGGCGCTGTTGAGTAATCGCCCTGAGCGCAGTTGGGCAATCGCCCTGGGCGCAGTTGGGCGACCGCCCAGGGCATTGGACGTAAAGGGACAGCACGAGTCAATGAACTACATTACACTGTCTCAAATAAGATTGTAGAAATCATTGGCTTTTTACATCTTTTTACAAAAAAAAAGAAATAAAATACTGTTCGCTCGCTATATATAATCTCTGTATAATATCGCGAAAACTATTGGTAAGAGCTAACTAATCTTCATCATCCACTTGCCCTTAATCCTTACGGAGGGTCGGCACAGTATGTGCAGCAGCACAGAGTGAGAGAGAGAGTGGAAGAGCACTTCCATACATCTCTATCGGTCGTCTTATCTGATAGCTTCAATCAATCAGAATTTAATCATAGAAAGGAGAAATATCCTCTTTATTTGCGTCTTCTCCGTTGACTTAGGGTAGACAACGCATCTACAATTTCGGATTTAGGCGGCCGCTTGCTCGTTTTGCCACCTTATTGTATAAAAAAACACGCATGCCTAGCTTTGATTGGTTGTCTTACATGTCTTATTTTTTCCAATGTGTACATAGCATTATAATGTTTCCCTTCTACGTAAGGGCGTCGTTGAAAAAACAAACTAATTTTAAAATGATTACTAATCGATTAAATATAACTCGATGTATATCTTATTTATAGATATCGTTATAATCGTAGATTTACCGCTTGGGGTCAGAGCGTCGACCGCAAACACGCCACTTAACTTCACCGATAGCCACTTATGATGGCTACAGACATAAAAAAGTTATAGACAGCAAATAAAGATAAAACGTAATATATGGTGGATATAACATAATGTTATAAATGCGAAAGTTTAGATTTGTTAGAGTTTGTAGCCTAAACGGCTGAACGGATGTCAATAAAATTTTGCATAGATGTAGAGGATAGTCTGGAAGAACACATAGGCTACTTACTTTTGTGTTTTATGTCTCAAGCAGACGGAGTCGCAGCCCGAAGCTAGTTAAGAAATAAAAGCATAAGAGGATCGCACTTGTGATAAAAAGGTGTTGGATCTCGACATGTAACAGGAAGTTTTAGTTAACAAGTAACTTATTAAAAAGTTTCTTTTATAATTTAAAATCAACAAAACACAACTACCTAAATATATTATAAGATATGCTACACTTTAGCATATCTAGCATACAATTACTTGGTATTATTTGTGTCACGGAGAAGTTAGCCGATACAAGTTGCGTCAAATTTAACTTTTAATGAACGCATCTATACATTCTTAAGGCTGTGGCAATCCACTCGATGGCATACGATACCGCCTCTTCATTGAACATCTAAATGAAATACGAAACGTATCAGCCCTCAGTGATCAACTTACTAGAATAATGCCATTATTGAATACAAAATAAACGCTTTATTATTTACTAGCTTTTCCCGTGCGGCTTCATACGCATGAAATTATAAAAAAAAATATATTTTATTGTTTACATTTGTCGATGTCAAATCAATCGGAAAATGTCATAATACCGTCACCCTAATAACCTTGCTTCCTTTATGTTGGCGGCAACTTATGGTCTCAACATTAGGATTTTTATACAGAATATATACCCCCTAAGTTGAATGGCGTGAAAATATATAGCGTAAAGCGTGACGTAAGTTTAGGGCTTTTTATTAGAAAAAGCATTATTCAAAAATATGGTGTAATTGCTGACATCTTAGGCAACAAAGAAGTGTGTGTTTACGCTTTATTATAATAGTATAGAAGTATAGATTAACAGGAATCATAGTCTCTTAATATTTATTATTTTATTATAGTAATCAAAGGACATTTACGGAGTACAATTATCAAATATTTTATGTTAATTCTTACTAATTTTTAAAATGATTGATGGATGTTTGAAATTGTAGCCTTAACAGCTGAATATTCTCCATGAAATTTGGCTTGGATGTAGTCTGAAAAAAAAACACGTGATTTGTTTAGGTACTTTTATTTATAATTTCATGTGGACGGAGTCGCGAGCAAAAGCTAGTTTTACATATTTAGAACTCCGATTTATAAAGGTTCATTTAATTTTTGATTCTATGACAATAAATAATAACTACAGATTATCATATATTCCAACAAAAAAAAAACAGCCATTTAATCTCAATTAAAAAATAATTTATTTATATAAATGTCCGTAACTAAATAATCTTCATACATCAAATACATAAATAGTGGCAACCAACTTTTCTCAAGACTCAGGTGTGAATTAAAAAAAAATCTTATCCGACACAGATAAAAAACTTTAATTTATGTTGACATTTCCACTCAGAAATAATTTTATTGGTCGACCGCAAGCCCGCGCTCACCTGATTGGTCTATTTAAATGTGGAACTAATGGGCGAAAGAGATGTTGAACTGTGGCTGCCAGGTTGTGTACCAGAGAGAAAAGGACGGCTAGACACTTGTAGTGCTTACCACTAAAGCGGTGCGTTAACGCGGTCGAAGTACGATGCGACGTGCAACGAATGAATAGTGGGGTTGTCACGAATTGGCACTCAAGGATATTTAATACTATTTCTATTAACATTTCTATTTTATTACCTCAACACATTTCATTATATTTGAAAATTATTAGACAGATCAACTTTATAAGGAAGGATAGACAATTTGTCTAAACCTCTCAGATTATGACAACGACAAGAAAAATCAGAGTAGATCTTTTTTATTGAAATTAAGCATTCACTGAATCGGAAATTATAATTAGAAATCTAATGTAGGTTTGTACGTTTAGATTATAAGTTCACACAATTCATTTGCACAATTTCGCTAGGAGTGGTAATCCTAGAAATAATAAAAATTGTAGTAAGTAAATTAATTAAATCTCACGGGCCAATATTAGTCGATGCGACAATTATCTAACGACGCAAAGCGATCAAACGGCATTCACGTAAACATCTTCAAGAAAAACTTCAGCGATCCCCACTATGCGCACTTCGCAAGCTTTTTTAAAATTCGAACGCCCCTTACCGTTCTATCTCACTCCCACACAAGCTAACTTACCGCACATTGTCTATTGCCGTCTCTTACTAAAGCTTAAGGCAATCCGGGCAATCTATCAGTTTATTCGTTCAGTGAACGCTTTGCGGTGGGACGTATCTAAACGCGTTGTTGATGTGTTACACGAGACAGTTAAAATGGATACTGGCAATTTAACAACACCGTTTTCTATCAACGACATATTAACAAAAGAGAACGAAACAAAATGTGACTATGAGAATTTTTCTAATTCCAATTTCAAAGTGAGTTTTCTCGGGAAACCAGCCAGTTACAAAGATGAAGGTTTTAGAAAGGAGGTTGTGGCAAAGAGTATGAAGTACTATGATGACTGCAGCGCGTACAGAGACTACGGGGACGATGGTGCCTTGGATATGTCAAGGAAGAATAATTTTCCGGTCACAGAACTGTCAGGTGTGTAGAAATTTCAATGCTTATTTCATAGCATTTATAACTTATATCATCAAATCTAAACTAGCGTTTGCAACAGAGATAGGAATATGGAAATGATATTGGCAGAAAAATCTAAATATTTTAATTCCTGTTTGATTCATATTTAAACTATGACAATTCATTGCTTTTCTATCTATCTTAACATTTTTATAATACTAGTTTTTGCCACGACTTCGTACCCTCGGAATTAAAAACCAGCATATGTTACGTAGCGATAACATTTTTAATGTTAAAAGAATTTTGAACTCTGTCCAGTTTTCAAGTTTACTTGTTACATACAAACTTATAATTCTTTCCTGTTGGTAACATAAATAATGGATGATAGATCGTGTAGGTATTAAATGTGATAATAGTAGGAAAAAGCGTTTAAATGTGTAAAAACGTTGACACAAATAAATTACTTAATAAAAGGCTCTGTTAGAGCCTGTAATAGATACTGGTAGAGCTGAAAATACTAGTAATACAAACATTTCAAAAAAAGTAATTTTCTAAAATGTCAGTACAATCACAAAATTTTCGAAACAGCTAAATCGATTTTGATTTTTTTTTATTCTACTTTTCTATAGGTCATATATATCTTGAACCTTAGAAAAAGTAGTGAATACGTAGGTTTTCGACCTTAACCTAAGTTTCGACTACTAAATTGCAATTAAATTGCATTCCCGCCATTTTTTCTAGCGCGCGTAATTACTATGATTTCCAAAAAATTTCAAATTTCGAATGTCCTTCAAATGTCATTACATTAAGGGTTCATTCTAAATTCAAATCGCGAACAATGTAAATGTAATGGCGCGTACACACTGGCGGTGCCGGCGCGCGACATCTCGCGGCCACTTGCGTCACTACCCCTCATTATGACACGTCACTTACGCACTATACGAACATTCAATTTAGTAATTACTAATGTGCGATAGACACGTGTCGGACGAATTTCGTTAATTTTCTATAGTGCTTTGTAGAAGTTAATTGCCGACTTGATATTTGAACGGTATAAATTGAAGACTCCAAAGACCTTGTCGCATCGTCTCTTTATTTTTAAAAGTAAAACATTTTTTGTTTCCTCCTAACGTTTTGTCAATAAAATTTGTCCTGTCTTATCTTATCTACCAAGCCTCTTTTTGTTAAATATCATAAAAATTTGGTCATGCAAAATGATGAACACTTACTCCTTTACCTTTCAGAGTTGCTAGCCGCTTTGTGTCACGTAAATGTAAAATAAATAAATAAACTTATAGGTTAGCTGTTGCTCGCGACTTCGCCCGCGTGAAATTAATAAAACTAACCTATGTTACTAACCGACAAATTACCTATCTAATGGTGAAATAATTTCTAAAATCAGCCCAGTAGTTTTTACGTGAATCGAATACATACAAAAATCCAAAACCCATATCATAAAAAAATCAAAAAATCTTTATAATATTAGTATAGTTAGATTAACTAAGCATTACACTAATACCAACGTGTCGTGAAATCCACAAAACTCTAACAAAAGATTGCGCACACGCGAAAACATTATTATATCTATTCAAAAAGTTTCGACTGACTAATGACTGGCGACAATTTATGTAATGGATCCATTGTGTATGCTCCTTTATAAGGGAATTGCGTGTGACTGGCTGACTACATTGAATACATTTGTCATTAAATATTAACTTTATTTGACGACCTTCGTATCTCTTTTGTTATAATTTAGCTTCTAGAGCATTCTGAATTTATTTGCCTGATATTAAATTTCAATTACCTTTGAATCATGAAAATTTGCAAATTACAAGAGGAATTATATATCTATAAACTATTGCAAAACTGTTTAGTCTCGCTTTGATTCCTATGGGTAAATATATGAAGGTGACACTACTCAAATTTTAGTTATGCAACTAAACTGTTGAATTTCCTATGAAAGAATCGACTACACAATAGTTTTGGGATAGTTTAGTAAAAAGGTGTGCACGCTTTAATCGTACATTTTTAATTAAGAAACTTTGTTATTTAAGCTGCCTAAAACATTTACTTCAGATTCTGTGGCAACAGACATCGATAACTTTAATAATTTGTATTAGACTTGCTTTTTCCCACGTCTCCGTGCGCGAGGAATTAATAAACAAAAGTAACAGTAACAGCTATGCCAAATTTCAACAATGTCCGTTCAGCATTAGTAAGATATTATACTCGTATATTAGTAAGATATGTTATATTTCAAGTCAATTTTTCTATTGTTTCAGATGACTACGATTCACGATCATCAAACACCGGCTCTCCGATACGTCGCAGCAATTCCTCACCAAACTCAGACATCGGCTACAAGCCTTTCAACTTACATTACGAGCCACGAAAGTGCACCACACCTCCCCCACCCGACACTCTACACTCATCAAATTATAACATCAACGAATACACTCAAAACGGTGGACGAAAGAAGCGATCGAGAGCGGCATTCTCACACGCTCAAGTATACGAACTCGAGAGACGGTTCAGCCAACAAAGATATCTATCAGGTCCCGAACGCGCCGACTTAGCTGTCAGTCTAAAACTCACCGAAACCCAAGTGAAAATATGGTTTCAAAACCGACGGTATAAAACTAAAAGAAAACAAATTCAGATGCAAGAGAGCGGAATGCTAGCTGCCGCTGCTGCAGCAGCTAACCATGCTAGAAAAGTAGCAGTTAAAGTATTAGTCAATAACAACGGACAACCAACAATACCTGATTTAAAACAATACCAAACACCTATAATTGGTAAAACACTGAATCCTTTCACACCACCGAATCTTCTAGAAGGTTCGCCTTTATTGAAACATTTTGCGGGTGTTTATGGTGTCGATTTTGCTAAGAATCCGGAATATAAAGCACTTTTACAAGAATCGTATAACCAAGCGGTTTTGCAATCTTTGTATGGACCCCATTTAGGTGTCAATTATCCCAATATACCCTTATCGTATATGTACTATCCTAGTCATTCTTCCTTCGGTATGCCAGTGCCTTGCGATTTGGATAGAAATCAAGGAGAATCGAGTATTGATGTAAAGGATTTTAGAGAAAACGCAACGAAGACTAAAGAGAAAATCGATAAAGGCAAAATGCATATCGATGACGAAAACAGCAATGAAAGCATGGCCAGTAATATTGAAATAGAGAATTAATTTAAAAAGAATATGTTCCTTTTTCAAATTTGAATTTCGTAGTAATTTATATTCAAGTCTGTTTTCTAAAATAGTGCGTTAATTTAAAATGAATTCTTTTTGAATAATTGTTAAATGTAGATAACAAAAGTTATGGAATGTTTAAAGTAGCAAAATAGAGATTGTTTATTTTTAAACCAAAGATTAAAATTGTAAACCAAAAATCTAATACCAAAGACAAGTTGAAATTAGATAGTGTAATTGTTAATGTTAGTTGTTTATTTTGTTGTAAATAATAATGTTTTAACAATTTTTAGATTATATCGTAATTTAGTTGATCACGTTTGTAAATATGTTTGTGATTAGTTAATTCAAAATTTTAAATAAAAGTGCAATATACGAAAATGTTAGATTGTTTTATTGAAACACTAGATTTCGCCCGGGACTCTGTCCGCGTGAAATTAAAACGTTAGCCTATTTTTTTTTCAGAGTATCCATCTATTGAAACTTTCGCATTTATAAAAGTAAGAAATAGTAATTAGTAAGATTCCTAGCAACATGTTGATGAGTTACGGTGATGTGTTTGAATAATATACCTATACTAGTAGAAAACAAATCATTCAACTCTATTTAGTACAGTTCCGTTCTTTAGTTTTATCGAACAAGTCTACAGACCTATCACATACTAATCACCAGGGGTGACAAACAACTGGCACGCGTGCTATAAATGGCACATGAGATAATATTTTGGGCACGTCGATGATGTGGTTTAAGATATTTATATCCTCTCAAGAATATACAATTCATTCGACGAGAATTTTTTTTTTTGGTGTTTACATTTTACATCAGCAGTCTAGTATGTTATCATATTCATTAAGTTTTTATTGCCTCTACAACTTTTTTTTAAATTTAATTTGAAATATCGACATTTTATTTTCATCTCTGATAAGTCTAGGTAAAGTATTACATAACTGTACTCCCGCAAATTTTATAGTTTTTTGACCATAATATATTCTAGGTTAGTTCATAAAAACACTACGAAAAAGTATGAAGTAGGTATTATATAAAATGCGAACGCGATGTCATTACCATGCAACATGGAATTGACGTAACAAGTCAAAATTACTTGATAGCACGTCTAAGACATTAAAGAATTCTTTAAAAATGGCACTTTGTTGATAAAGGTTTGCCACCCCTGTTACACACCATCTTGATTGCAAGCAATCCTGAATTGTGCGGTTTCCGCTATATTTTCTACCACACAGACGTTATACATAAATGCAGTGCAAATATTAACGGTTTTTCCTCTTTGTAGGTAATGTACTAATCGATATAAAAGCAATCCAAGACGATGCTAGACTCGAAGAATGTTCTCGAAATCACCTAAAATGCTAACACGAGGAGCGGAGAGCAGTCTACAAAGTATAGAATTGGCTTTTTTATTTCCTCATATCTACGTTTGAAGATTTAATGGTAACGAGATAGATTTTGTTTATTACTGCTGTATAATATAAACATATAAACAATATAACTACTTAAGTATTAATGTTACCATAGTAGAGTTTTAAAAAAGATAGTTTTGAAACTAAGTTGCTACAGGGGACAATAGAATAGATTCTGGGATCCTTTTCCATACTATACGAAGTAATCTCAAATAAAATTACCATATGAATAGTGAACGAAGGAGCGGTGCAACATTATGAAAATTCCAAGCTTCGACTTCCGGGCGAAGAATTTTCTAAGACTCAATGCTGTTACACTTTCGGCACGTCCCGATAGCTTTGAAAAGAGCTGTTTTACATTTTAAGAATTACGCTTTGAATATGAAGTATTATTTGATGTGACAGTGCAAAATAAAATTAAGAACTGGCGTCTTTTGACTAAACTATCGCACAACTGTTGTGCGATTGTCGATTGTTTCGCCGCTAATTCAACCAAGGACTAATTTTAGTCCCTTTACCTTTCCGACCTTTCTTAAGAGAAAGGGATGGGAAGGAAAAGTGGATTTGACGGTGGAGAAGACGCATAGGGAAATGTCCTCTGTGCGTCTCCTCCGTCAATGAAGGGTAGGCAACGCATCTGCAATTGCGGATGTTTATGGGCAGCGGTCGCTTTACATTGGTGGATTCAGGTGGCCGCTTGCTCGTTTGCCACCTTTTATTATATAAAAAAAAAATAGTGCGCGCACATAAAGCTCATAGAAATCAAAACGCGGCTAAACAGTTGTGGGACAGTTTAGAAAAAATTGTGCGCGCTCTAAGTCGGCTCGAAGGACCATAAATATGACAAGAAAGATCTATAATTAAGTTGTAACTTAATAATAATAGAAGTGCATACGATTATGTTACTGTTTATAAGATAAATAAATACTATTAAATACAAATATAAACTAAATCATGGTCTTAAAGTTTTCGTCCAACAATAAATATTGATTTATGTGATCCGTTTTACATTTCCTTGTATATCGCTATTCCAATGATATCGTAAACGTTCCTCTAAAAACATCCTGATATTTACGGCTGAATATAATAAAATTAATGTAAACTACGTAATTTGGAGCCTTTTTCTGACGAGATATCTTCAAAAGATACCTTCTAGAAGAAAGACTAACACAACTACTCACAAATAGCATTACGGTGACAATCCTAGAGAGCGACTTGAGGAATGAAAAGATATTTTAATGTACGAGGGGAGATGAATTAAACACCAGTGACGTATCGATTTTATAAAACTAAATCTTTATTTCTACATACCTGACAAGGAAATCCTAAGATCTGCAAAGGAAGGGACGGGATCTCTGCAATTGGAATCTCAATGCAATGGACAGAAACTCCCGTCTTATTTACATTTAAGCTTTACCCCCTGACTTGTCCACGTGAAAATATAGCCTTGTTACTCAGCTACAAAGTAGCTTTTTAAAGCTGAAATTTCACTGCAGGGTAGCTGACATGGATAGATATATTATAGACGTTTTTTTTTAATTTCGAGGTGTTAAAATAGCGTAACGGGTGGTCCAAATTTGCACTAACGAAATTGTGACGTTTCTTCGTATACTTTGTATATAATTTTACTCGCATTGTTAATTGTAACTAAAACTCTTACTTAGATAAGGTTCGCATAATAAAACCAAGCAATAATTTTTGCTAAAATTTTCAATACAATCGATAAATCGGAAGATAAGAAACCCTTCTTTAAAGATCTAAATATACTCAATATCCTAAGAAGCCGTCAATATACCTGCAATCAAAGTTCGAAGGAAACGTTTATTTTAATTCTATTGGTTCGCTTTAAAAGGGCCAAAGTGATGAGTCGACAATTACCGATTGTCGATGCGTTAGTGCTCTAAACATTGCATTACCGCCCATCCTCTCATTGGGATGCAAAGAAATGTACCCGTTATCGATAAAATTGTATCGATTATCGAAATTCGTGTTTCATTTTAACTAAAGTTACATATAAGTTACTTTGTTTTAATATAATAATTTAATTCTCCACATATAACCATAATTACGGTTTACCAAAAATCAAGAGGGAAAAAGAGACAAAGAGTATTTCAATCTACTTTTAGACATAAAAATACTGATCATGTTGAAAATCATGTAAAAAAATAAAAAGACTTACCCATTGTGATGCAATTTCCAGCCTGTAATCACTGCCAAGTAAAAAAAATAACACGATAAGTAAATATTAACTTAGACCTTTCTTAACTAGCGTGCTGCTAACTACATCATTTAACGACGGATGGGATAGAGAATAAGCACTAGTTTGTCCCGTATCCACAAACTTATTCTATCGATATCGATAATACATCACAGTAACATCCCTAGCAGCGTTTAGTGGTGACGCTCGCTGGGCTCGTGTTTCGGAGCACGTGCGCCGGAAATGTCATCAGGTAAACAAATACGCCTACAGCACATCACTAATTACTGGCTGCTCATATAAACATCGGTCAGCTCCCGACTGAATTAACCATTTAATTGTTTTTCTTTTATAAACTTTTTTGTACTCTGTACCTCTTTAGTGCGGCACGTGATACATCGGTATGTAGTGTATGTAGTCTAACTAATATTATAAATGCGAAAGTTTAGATGAATGGATGTTTGTTAGAGTTTGTAGCCTAAACCACTGAACAGATCTCGATGAAATTTGGCATAGACGGTGAGAATAGTGTGGAAGAACACATAGGCTACACAATTTTGATTCTTTAATTTCCACGCGAACGGATTCGCGGGCGAAAGCTAGTGTAATTATATATTATTTGGTAGCTAAACAAAATACATATTTTTTTTCTCCATGTGTTTTACATTGTGAGATAATTTTACTCCGGTGTTTTAAAAAAGTTCTCATTGTTACTGGTTCTGATTACTCGTACAAAATTATTTATTTTACCCTTAATAACACTAAAACGACAATACAAAGGGTGTAGCGACGGTGGAATTTCATAATTTACAAATCTTAATATCTACATTATAAACTAGCTTTTGCCTTCGACTCCGTCCGCGTGGAATTAAAAATACAAAACTGAGTAGCCTAAGTGTTCTTCCAGACTATCCTCTACGTCTTTGCAAAATTCCATCGAAATCCATTCAGCTGTTTAGGCTACAAACTCTAACAACTCTTTTGTTTTTTTAATTATACGCAGATGGAGTCGCGGGCGAAAGCTAATAATATATATATGCATTTAAAAACCATTACAAAAATAGATCGAATAGTAAAGTTCTATCGCACAACTCCAAACTCGAAGCTTTTATTTCCGTAAAACCTGATTAAAACTGGGACTGCTTGCTAGTCCATACTAATAATATAAAGAGGAAAGATTTGTATTTTTATATATATTGAAATAACTCAAAAACTACTGGGCCGATTTCAAAAGTTATTTTACTAATAGAAAGCTACGTTATCAGAGAGTAACATAGGCTTGCTTTTTTATGTCATATGACGCGGGCGAAGTCGCGAGCAATAGTAAGTCTATACTAATATTATAAAGAGGTAAACTTTTTTTGTTTGTTTGTAATGAAATAACTCAAAAACTACTGGGCGAATTTCAAAAATTCCTTCACGCTATGTTGTCAGTGAGTAACATAGGCGATTTTTTTTTTGAGTTAACGCTGAATGAGTCGCGAGCTAAAAGCTAGTAATTTAATATTACATAAGTGACAACACTTGCTCCACATGTAGACAATCAATGTTGCGTAACGACAATGTTCGTTTGATGGCGTCAGTAATGGCCGACATTCCCAGAGCTTTGTTTACGTCGCCACATTTGCTACGGATCGAAACTGCGGCCGGTTCTCATCGGATATACTAACGTTCTATAACAACTTGTAGTCACCTTATTGCATAAAATCTTAATTATTAATGCGAACGTTTAGATAGATATTTGTTACAGTTGCCGCTTAAATGACAGAACGGACTTCGATGAAATTTGGAATAGATGTAGAGCGTAATCTAGAAGAACACACAGTTTTCTTGGTTTCCTTTTTTCTAATACCATGCGGATGGAGCCGCTGGTCAAAGTTAAGTAATACAATCTAAAAAAAAATACTCTAGCTTTCCTCATTATTTTAGACCTACTTCTGTGTAATACTTATTCTTTTCGTGTCGATGTATATTTTTATTTTCTCCTCTCATTACTACTAATAATTAATAAATTAATTATTTAACTTAAAAACAAACCGAGAAGGCAATGTTGTTATAAGGATACTCCGGAAATATTTTAAAAGAATGGCATTAGAGCAACCTTTTAAACCTTTACCCCTTTGAACAAAAAAAGGTATGGTAGAAAAAGCAAATTAGTACAATTTGCCACGCCACTTAACTAATAGGGAAAACAATTTTAAATCAGTCGAGACGTCAAAAAAATCGCACCAGATTTTGTGCAACTGTTATCCCCTACCATTAACAAAATGCAAAGTCGAAGCAATTTTTTTTTTATCAACAATTTAAGAAGTTTCATCTGATTATCAACAAAAAAATTTCTTTAAAAATGAATTTTAACTATCGTTTATTTATTAAAGCCTTATAAAGGTATTTTAACATTAGAATGACTGCCAAATTCATTCTACGATTAATCTAAATATGATTAACGCAAGAAAAATAGGATTTAAGAGTCATATCGCTCACATTTAATAAAATAATCTTAACTTTTAAGTCTATGAGAAAAACTGTTGACTGTAAAATCTAATCACCTTTAATTTATGGTATACGAGGCTTTTGATAGGAGTCTTCGATAACTCGCAGAAAACTCACTTCAAATATTCGAGTTTGCATAGTATGGGTGTTGTCTAGACGAGAGGCGTCGCCCACCCCGCGGCGGTCACTTCACAGGCGACAGCACTTGCGTTGTCTAGTACGTTGGTGGCCCTTCGTCAATGGACTTGCGATTATTTTTTCTAATCCATGAGAAAGTTGTCTATGGTATATTTTTTTAATACAATGCGACAGCTAAACTATTATTCCAGTATTAGATTTGGTGAAAATTAACTTGAATTATGCATCTGATTTTGAACTTTGAACAATCTTACTAATATTATTTATACGAAAGCTTAGATGGATGTTTGTTAGAGTTTGTAGCCTAAACGGCTGAATGGATTTCGATAAATATAAGTATATACGTATAGAATAATCTGGAAGAACACATAGGCTACTCACTTTTGTTTTTTTTTTAATTTCACGCGGACGGAGTCGCGGGCGAAAGCTAGTAAAAAATAAAACAAAACCATCAAATACTGTCCTCAATTAATTGAGTAGAAAAAAATGTAGATTACCGATTTTTTAGAACATCTAAATTATTGTAAATAAAAAAATTCTAAGTTATGTTAGTGCGGGCGCGCACTTTGACTAAACAATCGCACAACTGCAGTGCGATTGTCGATTATTTCGCTGCAAAATCTCCATAACAATTGTGCGGTAGCTAAGCAGAGGTGTGGGCACGCACTAACAATAATCGAAGTACAGTAAATTGTGAATTTAAAATAGGTCAGCTCTTTAAATCCAGATGGCTATTGTTCTGAAGATATAAAACCATCGATTTAGTACTCATCTAGTAAAACAAAACCGAGAGCACACGTATACTTTGCCTTGCAACTAATTATCCGTTCCCCTTTACGCGCGTAAAAAATACGTAATTATGGATATAAAACCTCTTTCGTCGTAAAACACCCAGATAAAAAGGTCGTGAAGGCACTTCCTTTCATTTAATCTCTCATAAAATGGTTCCTGTAAGACCATTAACACTATTTTTACGCTTTTTTTTTTCAAATTCATTGAACGAGCCGTCCTCAATGAGGCTCATTTATATTTTAAAAACATCGAAAATAACACTTTGTTTACATTAATTTTTTAGTGTAATACGTAAACTGTGTGCCGAATTTTTCTAATTTAAAGTCCGCCCCGATGTGAAATAGGGGCGAGAATGGCGTAATAGAGGAAGAGTCATCTGTTAGGATGTTGTGCGAGGAAGCGATATTCAATACAAGCGATTGACGTCTTTAACGAAGCTCTAATTAATTTATTGGCGCTTGTTAAACGGAAGTGCGAGGGTGTAGAGTCGTCAACTAACATCAATTTTAATTAAATTTAAATACGTATTTACTTCGTCTACAAAGCCATAAAGAATGTTAAATACATTATTACGATTAATATTTTAAAACAAAAAATATTGCATATGTTGAGTTAATACGCGTGAATTCCTGTATACACTTTTTTTAATAAGCTCCTTATGTATATGGTGTAATGAGGGAAAAAATATTTAATATTTTCTCTATTTTGCATTGCGTTATTCCGTATTAGTATTTTTTAATCCTAGATATAACCACTTTTGTTTACTATACAAACTAAAATTGTTAAAAAAAATGAAGACGACTCCATAGTTTTTGTGTGCAAGCTATATGCGCGCGATATTTACAAGGAGCATCCGGCGCACAACTATTACTTGATAGCCGCTTGCGACGCACCGCGCTAATGTCTCAAGAACGCTCCTCAAACTTTATGCGATCCTGGTACCCAAAATTATACTTTATAACGAAATTTGTATGAAAAATAAAATTAAAACAATGTATTCAGTGTGAGCTATTTGATATTGGTCGTTATTCCTTAGATTATATTAAACTAGCTTTTGTCCGCGACTCTGTCTGCGTGGATTAAAAAAAAATTGAAGTACCTTATGCGTTCTTCCAGACTACGTTCTACGTCTGTTCAAATTTCATACAGATCCATTCACCCGTTTAGGCTACGAACTCTAACAAACATCCATCCATCTAAACTTTGCATTTACAATATTAGTATGATTATATATTTGATATATACAAAAACAAAGGTCACTAGCAGTGACATAAACCCTAAGTTATGTTACGATTGTGACAAACTGACATTACCATGATTTGTACAAAAGTTCTGACTTTAATTTTACTGATCTTATAAATGGATGGATGTACTCGCATTTGTCATAGATGTAGTGTATGTGAAGAACACATAGGCTACTTACTTTAATTACAAGCGAACGGTGTCGCGGGTGAAAGCTAGTGTATTTTATTAAGTCGATAAAAACAGTATCTCAAAGTATTTAATCCGTTCTCGACTTTATTGCCTGTTTGAGAAGCGCATGCATTTTGCGGCGGAGCGCGGATTTTTTTTACCAAAGCGTTGTAACACGATATTAAAATTGAGTTTACACAAACAACCGGCCCAGAGATGAACTGCGAGGCAAAAGGGCTTTCCATATTACACAACCAACACATAAAAGGGTTCATTAAAACGTGTTTTTTTTATTCATTTCGGTAAAAATGCTTTATGTTATTCGATAGTTATGCCTTTTTCAAAAATATGTTTGCGTAAAATTTTCTTATGCCCAGACAAGTCCAATATAAAATTTGGTCTTGTCATACTTTTCTAAACGAAAACGTTATATCGAAATATTGCGCATATTTCACAGTTAAGTAATCAAAATAACATAAAGTACATTTTAAATGATGTTATAGGCAGAAATACATAAGAATATTCTCACATAAAAGTAAAGTATACGAAACTTAAAAACACCTTCTCTGTACGTTGATATTAAGAGCTTATAATTTTTTTTTTAACATAAGGTGGCAAACGAGCAAGCGGCCAACTGAATCCATAGAAATGGAATGCGACCGTTGCCCAAAAACATCCGCAATTGCAGATGCGTTACCTACCCTTAATTAATTGACGGAGGAGGAGACGAATATAAAAAAGACATTTACCCATCCTATGCGTCTTCTCCACCGTCAAATCCACTTTTTCTTCCTATCCTTTCCTCTTAAGAAAAGGGTGGAAAGGGAAGGGACTAAGATTTGACCTCTGGCACCACACTCATCAAACGAAACGCGGAATTGCTTCCACTTCACTCCCGTTTTCTGTGTGGTCGTGGTGATGTTAAAGCGGGTTCTACCACTGTTCAGGCACACTACTCGATTTTTAGTTTACTAAACAATTGAATTGGCTGCGAAACAATCGACTATCGCACGATAGTTGTGCGATTATTTAGTATAGTTGTTCGCCCGCTCTCAATCCAAAAGTGAACATTTCTGTGATGATATTTTGTACAAAGATTTAGAGCACCGGCCAAACTTCGTTGCAGTGCATTAAAGTGTTGTATTCCACTGCGGAGGGGACAGACATCCCGCTTGTCTATTCATATAGTACAAGAGACTGCCATATTAAACTAACCTTATAAAATATATGGTAACTAAGTAAATGTAAAAGAAATTAGAAAAAAAATACACAAAGCCACTGTTGAGTGTTAGATAAAGTAGTTTTTTTTAATTATAATCTATGAGAAAAAGATATAAGTAGAATATTAGAAAGCAAGATTTCTTTCGTCTTTCAAGTAAGACAAACAACGTTGTTTTATCTGTTTATTGCGTCTTGATAAATCTTTAAATTATCTAGTTTTAATTAAAGTGATAACAAACTTAAGTGTTTTTGATTTATTTATGTATAGTTTTCTTCATAAATAATGCACATCTGTAGTCTTTACCCGTAATTTCGAGCAAAAATAAATCTATTTAAAAGCAGCAAAAGAATTCTATATATAGCTCCTAGTCTAAATCAATTCTCTTGATGGATTACGCTAAGCACACAGATTTGCCTGCGAATAAACGTTAAACAATCACTTGACTCCGTTTTGGCTTTTAAGAGGGGCGCGGGATATACTAGCCGTGAAATTTGTGCCTATTTACTTAGTGTCGTTTCTCTATACTAATATAATAAAGCGTAAACACACACTACTTCGTGGCGTAGGATGTCAGTAATCACAGCATGTTTTTGAATAGCTCTTTCTTTAATAAAAATCCCTACGCTTACGACACGCTTTAGGCCATACATTTTCAAACTATTAACTTAGGGGGTAAATAAATTCGAAAAAATCCTTCATGTGGAAAAAGGACCATAAATTACAAGCTGCCAATATTAGAGCAAGGTTATTATGGTAACGGTAATTTTGACAATTTAACATATGTAAACAATAAAATATTTTTTATAATGTCACGCGGATGAAGCCGCAGGGGAACAGCTAGTATTTTGTATAGCGGAATAGCTCCGGGAATGCGCGAGCACATCTAAACTATCGCACAATTGTTTAATCGCGCTTTGATTCATATAAGCTTATATGGAAGAGCGTACTATTCGATTTTTAGTTGTGCAACAATCGAATGAGCTGCGAAACAATCGATAATCGACAATCGCACAACAGTTGTGAGATGGTTTGGTCAAAGGTGGTCCTTTTAACAATCTACAATTAAATAATAAAAGATTTTAAACTTTATTTCATAGTAGTTTGGGTTATTTTACAATGTTACTAAAAAATTAGTCAAGGGTTCGTCACACAAGGCCGTATTGAGATGGTCAGGCTCCCACGATGATTTTTGACATGTCATAGACTTTAACTCTATTAGACGAGACGAATCATTTGTCACGTATTTTAGCCGAGAAAGAATGCAGTATAAAGTTAAGATACGATTTGCATGCTACATACAGATAGACAAACATCGTTTACATAAATCTTACTTCTTACTAATATCATAAATGCGAAAGTTTAAATGGATGTACGGATGTTTTTTTGAGTTTGTAGCCTAAACGGCTGATATATACGTAGAGGATAGTCTGGAAGAACTCATAGGCTACTCACTTTTGTTTTTTTCTTAATTCCGAGCGGATGAAATCGCGGTCTAAAGCTAGTATTGCAATAAAACATTGGCATCGAATCAAGTGTTCAACGCTTAAACTGAAATAACATGTTACAATGTCAGAACACAAGAAAACCGATCTTACTAAGGAAACATATTAAAATAAACGCGATTTTACGAAAAACGAAACCTCAGAAAACATGTTTATAAATTTTATTTAATTCCTAACAATATCATAGATAAAAACTAATATCGGTAAAACACAGACAGTAATATCTGAATAATGTTATTTGCTAAAAGTAAAATTATTATTAATATTAACAGTAAAATTTAAAACATGCAATTACATTGGTCTAAACTTTTATGTAAAAATGTACCAAGTAAAAAAATAAAACATTTTCATCAGTCTATAATTTCATAACTCTTCATTCTCATTTGTAAGTATTAATGCGTCTTAAGAAGGCCTGATGACCCCCACAAGTCACTTATCGAAATGCTCTTATCTTTATTAATTTTTTAACGGTAATTGACATGTGTTACAATAAACAGTGGCCATTGATTTGTATAGCGTGTACTGAGCGAGGCATTAGGGAAGATAAATTGGCACTTTATCCAATTTATCTCAGCATGCATTAAATGTTATACATATTGCCCGGTACTTCTGTTAGAATTGGACCATTTCTAGACAGAAACATACAAGTGTACTTTGGACAATTTCCAATAAACGAATCTAGAATAAAATGTATTTAAACGTATTTAACTAACTTAAAACGTAGTTACCTGAATTAAAACATCTAGTTCTATTTTATTTACCGACTTCCCAAAAGAACGAGATAATCAATTCGTCTCTATATTTTTTTTTATCTTCATTGTTTACCCAGTAATAATGCAAAATAGATGTCAGTAAAAATCGCTTTTAGCGCTACTAACGCCTTGAGCAAAATTTCTATGGCGTCCAATTTTTTGACATTAAGGGCCTGTCCTACCACTGGCTGATAGAGGATCAGATAGCTTAAAGTGACGTCACTGCTAGAGAGAGCACCAAAATCTGATATTACCATCACATATTATACGTTGGATTGTTATCTGACAATTTCCAAGAATTGTGAGACAGGCCCTTAGGGATTAATCGTTAAACTATAAAATATAGATCTTGGGTGGTGTAAAATAGTTATCAATAACTAAGTTACGTACTAAAATAGTACAAATCAACCTCGAATACATAGTATACCCTAATCGCTGGAACTATTTGAGTCTAGACCAATAGCCACTTCAGAGCCACACGTCCGTACTTGCGTAAGCGATGCAAATAGATAAGTAGCTATAAAATCGAATCCCCCACTTCATCGGCGATGGCCCGCCTTGAACGCACCGCAATCGTGTATACCTTTTATTCGAATAACAAATCGATTCATCGATTCAATAGCTTTCGTCTTTCAATGACATGGAATCAATTCATTTTTTTATGCAGCAGTAAGTAGCATAAGAAATTACACTACACATGGAATAAACCGTTATTGTAATTAACAATTGCTCCACACATTCTTCTATAGGGTATTTAAAGTAGGCTCACATAACAAGGGTGAATGGATACCTAATAAATAAGCGCGTATCATCCTTCGACCACTTAGCTACAGGTGAAATCGTGGTCAAACGCTGATTTAAATCTCATTAAAAAAAAAATCTCTTATCACTCAAGCACAATTTAATCAAAAAAAATTCTTAACTCGGTTATTGAAAATATGGAAATTCTTTTAAAATGCACATCTTGCACGTTACAAAGGAGATTAAGCGAGGCAGCTTCCCCCTCTCTAAACTATGAATGGTATCCAACCGTTTAAATACATAACAAACATTTTTGAATTTACACTTTTAATATTAACTCATTTTAATTAAATTCGATTAAAAATTAACTAATCAATGTATGGCAAAAAGCTTCGGGTTAACGATAAAGTACTCGTGTATCAAATAAACCACTTCGAGTTGTTACTTTCGTTGTTGTATTGCATATATATGGTGATTTTGACAGAATTAGGCACATTTTCAAAAAATAAATCTATCGAGAAAAGTTTGTCCAATCGTGATTCTGTTCCACGAGCCTTTAGTTAAAGGACTGAAGTTACACATACTAAAATATCACGAATCAAATATTTGTAGAAATCCTGTTCTATGCCTCCAAAAATGCGCAATTTGCCGTAACCGCCCCTTAAGTCGCGACACTAATTAAACCAGCGAAATTTTGAAAACGTTAAGCATTTGTTTCTGCAAGTCATCTAGTAATTAGAGGTCCTACTCAGAGTTACCCAACGGACATGTTTCTCAAGATACCAAGCCACTGTTGAAGTTGTTCTCTTGAGATGTAAACATCAAAAGTACACGCAGTAGCAGATAACGGTCAATGGGTTAACCACTTAAAGGATAATCCATTAGTGTTGTACGCATTCAGTTTTCGCTTTATCGATATTTTTTATCGATTGATAAAGAAAGCTATAGACTTTTAATATTTTTGTAATTTTAATTTAATAAAAAATTTCCGTTGTGATCTTGTTTTAATGTCGTTCATAATTGTTCTAATATTTTTATTCAATTTAGATGTAAATAGAACAGAATAGAAGTATGCATACTAAGAGATGTATTTAATTAGTTACATTTGTTTTAAATTAGTGTGCTTAAAGCCAATTGTGTTTTGGTGTTTCCTCCATTTTATTATTACTTAGCAAGAAGTTCGTAATTTATATCGATAAATTTATACAACATCGTTAAGTCGTTGGTACATCACTATCGAAAAAGGACATACTTCAATGGTGTAGGTTAAAGCACTTCACCTTATATTTATGTTTTGTGTTATCTGTTAGTGACATTAGACAGAAGAAGCAGTGGCGAAATAGAAAGTACAGAAGTTGTCGAACACTCGATATAACCACTTAAAACATCACTAAACGCAAATTATAAATAATGTTATGTTACAATATGCAATGCCACACTTTTCTTTAGATTACAAGAAAAAAAATCAGTAAAGAATAGTCACTTAATAAGGTAAGAAATTACCTATATGTTACGCAATATTGAAAACAAAACAAAAACCGAAAACAATTGCAACGCTCAGAAGCAGTATTCTGAACGTAGATAATGCTAAAGACATCTAAAAGACCGTGCCAAAACTTGCAACACAAAAACATTATAGTTAAATGCGAAAGTTTAGATGGATGTATGAATGTTAGAGTTTGTATCTAAAACTACTAATCGAATTTCGATGAAAGGCATAGATGTAGAGCATAGTCTGGAAGAACACATAGTGTAGTATAATGTGGGTAACCGAATATTATATACCGACAGTTGACGAATAATAAATCAGCCCAGTACCAACCGCCGTTTCATAAACACCCCTGCATTACAATTAAACTATATGGGAAGCATTGAAATCGATATTTAAGTCCTCGGTTGATTAAATATCGCAATACGTAAGCTAAAAACCGCAATTTAATTATCATCGGCTACCACTACAGATTTTACTGTCTGCAACAAGTGGTTTGTTCCACACGGGGCCGTTTAATTCCGACCTCCGAGTACGAATGATTTACGATAACGACATCGTAAGTGCGTCGGAAAAAGTCCCGAGTGCAGTACGGAGCGTGCCGTTGCCAAAAGAATCGGCAACGTACGATCGAGTACAAAAGTGCTTATCGATTTTTTTTAAATCAATATCATTTCTTTATTAAAACTTTATACACAAATAAGATAAGAATTTAGTTGAAGTTATGCAATCAGCCCAAAATTGATTTGCGGCAATAAAAATCTGTTGCTCGAGACTTCGTCGGTATTAAATTAAAAATATAACCTGTTACTGAAAACGTAGCTTTTTAATAGTGAAAGAATTTTTGATATCGATCTACTAGTTTTTGATTCATATAATACAGACATACTCGTAAATAAAAAACATAAATCTTTCCTCTTTATAATATTAGTATAGATAATAAATAAATTACCAATGCAACATTGCATTGTCGAAACACTTGTATAAAACATGTTATCACTCTGTGGGCCTGTCCCACCAAATTGTAAATTTTCTGATAACAATCCAACCTATAATATGTGATGAAAATATCGGGTTTTGTACTCTTTTCTGACAGTAGTCATTTTAAACTATCTGAGCCTCTTTCAGCCAGTGGTGGGACACACCCTAATTCTTTTAAAACAAACCAAGGTATTATAATGTCGATTAGATCTTACGACTATAGGATGCATGTAAAAACCGGATAACATAAACACTTTAGTTATTGACGGTACCGGTAAAGAAGTGCTGTTGAATTGGGCAAGCGAAACTCAAGTGTACTATTAGGGCCACATTTAGACCACATCGGACGTTCGGGTTAATGCCAGAGTGCCTCTACATCGGTACTTCAATGTACATCATCTAAATGTAAAAAAAAACTTTTATTACAAAAAAGCACTCATTTGTTTTATTTTTACGATTGAAATCTATTCATTTGTAATCGAAATAGATTGTAAAATTTTAGAGCGGGCGCACCTTTGACTAATGTCGCACAACTGTTTTGCGATTGTCGATTGTTTCGCAACCCATTCAACTGTTCAGTTGCACAACTAAAAATTGAGTAGTGTGCGCACCTCCATAAGCTCAGAGGAATCAAATCGCGACTAAACACGTGTACTATGTTTAGTCAAAGAAGTGCGCGCGCTCTCAGTTTACATTCACACGAGCGATTTTTTAACACTCTCGTCCATACGAAGATTGTAAAGTCATTCTTGTTTCATTAGCACAGCTCTAAATGCAACACTACGCGTTAAAAAAGCGTCGTACGTAGCGCTGCCGTATCAAGTTACATGGAACTGCATTTGTTTTTATGCATCGATAATAAAAATTGGTGCAAATAAGGGTTAATAAAACTATTATTATATCGAAAACAAGCTGCCCCTTATGCCCCAAGGTTTTAAAAGACAATGGGCAGAGACATTTCTGCGAAATAATATATACGAGTAGCCGCTTGTGTTTACTATAAAAAAACTCATCGTGAATCGTGTCGTAATCTAAATTCTCATAAAACTCTAATCGAAGACAGAAAAGAGTCCACACTTATAAGTTGAATTCAATACGATTCAAGATTGCCCTCAGGACGTGACGGAATTGAAATCAATTTTGTCACAAACGGGAAAGAAGGCTAATCAAAAGAACGGAGTCAATAGGCGGAAACCGCCTCGAGGAATTACGCTGTGAAAAGAGTCGATACTGGATGAGAGAGGGTATGCGGGGTGTGCGGGGAGATGTGGGCGGTGGAAAAGAAAAAAAGTGGAAATAATTCGTTAATCCCGTAATTGGAGCCCGCTACCGAACCGGAAAACAAATTTCCTATTATTTTCTGATAGGGCTCTACAAAATTATTTACATTTGCGATTATATTAAAGCTGTGTTGTTTTAAATGTTTTATTGTATTAAATTTGTGTAGTCTATTGATAACTTTAACGAGAAACTAAAAAACTAGGGAAAGCAAGAATGAGTTTATAATTAAATATTTGCTTTAATATACAGTTATTATTTGAGGATAATTTGAACTTGTGAAGAACTTTTGATTGATCAACAACATTTTTTTTCAAAACGACATAATGAAAAAATAAAATATATTTTTCTATCTAAAGTGACAACCCTAAACAAAGACCAGTTGGGAAAAGTCGTAGCAAAAGTGTAGGTAGATAATTATTATTAAAGCGGGACTCATTAGGAGGCGATTGTCGTCCCCACCCCGGTACAGCGCCCTCTGACATCCCCCTTGCCCCACCCGACCCCGCGCAATCGAACGGTCACCATCACACCTGACCGAACGATTTGTAAGCCATTGGCGAGGTACTTTTTGTGTACAGGATGATTCTTTTATAGTAAAATAATTAATCATATATTAAAACTGTTACACCGCGCCCGCAGACAAACTTATTGTATGTTGCGTGGCTAAATTTGTCCATTATTATAAACTAGTTATCCGTGACTCCGTTCGCGTGGAATTAAAAAAACAAAAGTGAGCCTATGTGTTCTTCCAGACTATCCTCTATAGCTATACCAAATTTCAACGAAATACGTTTAGCCTTTTAGGCTACAAACTCTAACAAACATCCATCTAAACTTTCGCATTTATAATATTAGTAAGATAGTGTTTTTTTTTAAAGATCTCAATTTAAAATAAAACATTTTTTTATTATTGATAAGTAAGTAAGTACGATCAGCCATGAGGTGACGCATGGGTCTGTTAAAAATAAATGCTAGTAACTAGATACATAGGCTACTAATCTACTACTAACAGCTTGAAGAAATATCGTAACCAAATATCTAAAAAGAAAGATATAAAAAAAAGAAAGAGAATAATAACTAATGAACATTGAATTAAAGTTACTATATATTCTTTATTGAATAAAACATGCTATAGCCATTAAAGAAAAAACAAAAAAGAAACACCCTATAGCTGTGCGCTGAGACGCTATTGGAGGACACTAGCTCAGCTTTTTATTTGTCAGCGAGTGAGCACTAAACGACGCGTCCAACTAAACGGAAAGCACATTAATTAGTGAAAATGGGTACTAACTATTGATAAAGTTTAAAAAAACGATTAGTTAAATCAAGTCAAGGTAGAATTTGATAGGTTACTAACAACTAACTTAATGCTTACTATGGTAGCCACTAAATATATTTTTTAAATAATCACGGCCGTTTCGTATTCGCCCGCTTTATACGTATAATTTAAATATTCGTCGAATCGCATTATACTACGAAATTAAAAACGATTTCAATTCAATTCACAGTCTCTCGATTGACCGGAAACGATTATTGAAACACATTAGCATTTTCGACCGATTCACGTCAAAACAGTGACGTAACTACCGGTTATAGTCAAAAGTCAAAACATTGGTTTCTTTGCTCAATGAAAGGTTAATTCCGCATTTACCGATGTTTGTTTTGATAATATGATTGATAGCTGATTTTCTTCTAAAGCATTGATGGATTTGAAGAAGAATTGCATATGCTTGTTTATTCTAAAGTAGGTTATACAAGCGTTTTATAAAGAACATTATATACAAGCCTTCAAATATCTTTATTAAACAAATCAACTCTTAAATATCTAAATAATTTCCGAATTTAATATCCAAGTTTGCAACTAATAACTTCAAGGCCTTATACTATTACTATCCCTCTTCCTTTGTAGCCATCCATGTTCAATCTTAACACTTTCCGGTTTATGTCCCCATCGTCTCATCGCATAACATAACCAAAATCTACGCAAAAGTTTAACTTTTAAAAAGTTGAAAAAAAACCCTTAATCATAAGTTCCGTATAAACTCAGGCATTTATTATTGTTCTGCTAAAACAATACCTCGGTGCGGTCGGTCGCTAATCAACGTCCAGAAGTTTATACGCTGTCCCGAACAATGATATTTAATTGTAGACAATCCTTAAGCTGCAATTCCACTGCGGACCAATGAGAAGTTTAATAAACATCTCCCTGATAATTCGTTGTGTGATGACTATGGGCCATTTTATTTAATTCAATACATAAGAGAGGGCCCGCACATTTGACTAATCTATCGCAGAACTGCTGTGCGATTGTCGATTGTTTGACTCCCAATTCTTCTGTTTAGTAGCATAATAAAAATCAAGTAATATGCGCACTTCCATAAAAGCTCAAAGGAATCAAAGCAAGACTAAATAGTTGTGAGATAGTTTGGTTTCAGATGTGCTCACATTTATATCTATACTATTATAATAAAGCGTAAAACACACACTTCTTTGTTGCCTAAGATGTCAGCAATCACAGCATATTTTTGAATAATTCTTTTTTAATAAAAAGCCCTACACTTATCTAACGCTTTAGGCTATATATTTTCACGACATTAAACTTAGGGGGTAAATATTTTGGATAAAAATGTGGGAAAGAGACCATCAAGAAAGAAAGATTGCAAAGGTTTGTCATTTTGACATTTGCTGTTGATAATTTCACAAATGTAAACAAAAAAATAAAATTTTCATAATTTCATGCGGATGAAGCCGCCCGGGAACAGCTAGTTCTTAAATATTCAGAATCCTCGGTTACCACCACAAAAAGATCTACAGACCAATTGAGGCATAAAAATTATAACTAATTAATATAATTAAATACTAAATAAGAAACACTTGTACGATATTACATTTAATTGTAGAATTCGATAACACAGTGAAACTACACCTTAAGCGAGTCGAGATCCACCGGTGCGGAAGGCGAGCAGTAAATGAGAGGAAAGCAAAACAAATATTTCACAGTTAAAAAAACGACTGTGTAACTGTAAACAAGCAGTTATAAACGTGGCCGAGTGCTGGAGTTACGTGCCGAATGTTCTTTGTGCATACAATTATCTATTTCAGACGTTTATTTCATACATTTTTTTATTAACCCGACTTCTTATTGCAGACGTTTCTAGTTTTGAGTGTGACTGTACAGATGATGTAACCCTTTCATTCTACCACTTATTTTAAATCATTAAATAAGTTTCCGTTGTTTATTAATAGTAATTTATGCCTAATTAAATGGTCCAAATCAAATTTTTCGCAACACAGTCTGGCCACAGTTTAAAAATTTTCAAATTAAAAAGAACGTAAACAAAAGCGTTCCAATTTCAAAACAAAATCAATACGTACTGGCCAGTAATAAAAATATCCACCTGAAACAACTCAATAGTGACGGTTGCGATAATCTGTGGTCATTATATCGTGAAACGTACATATAGCAGGCGTAGCATTTTTTAATTACCGACAATTATGTTACGGCCACAACGTTCGCATAAGCTTCTGTTCGTACGTTTACTGTTGCCGTAAAACAATAAAAAAAACATGTTTAGTGACACGCACACATCGCTGAACAAACAAACACGAAACGCACGTGTATCGGAGCTCACATTTTTAATCTGTATAATTTTTTTGGCGCAAATGATCAATGGTATTAAACCATTATGATAAGTTTAAAAATAAAGTTTAGAAAAAAACTTTTACAAAATTTTATTTCAACGTGAAAATCCTTTAATTTCATATGCCTTTTAATTTTTATACAAAATTAATGTGGGTTTTTGCTCTATTTCTTTCACAAGCATGTTTATAGCATAATTGTTGAGTTTAAATGATTTTAATTTAAATAATTTTAATTATTTAAAAATTCAACTTTTTTTCTTTTTAACTGTATTTAACTTAATATTTAAAGTTATTTATTTGAATATTAAATTATATTATTTTAATTAAAACCTACACTAGGATATGTAAGAACATAATGTTTTTCAATTATGACGTCGTAATAGAAAACATTTTTCTTCAAAGATCACATTGTATCAATGTGTACCGGAAATGTCAATATACACATACCAATAAATACTGCTAATAGAAGTTTATTTTGTAATTTTTCGGCACGAACTGTGTATTAGACGCGTTTGTAGAGAATATGTAAACTACGAATACAGACATGTGACTAGGGTTGACACTGCAAAAAAATATTTATGAACACATATTGCCCCAAATCAGGAGATTTTTCACACGCATATATCGCATTCAAATTATATGACACCTCGTAATATCATCAAGAAAATCTCTCTCTCTCTCTCTCTCTCTCTCTCTTTCTCTCTCTCTCAAAAGAAAAGAATCGGTGCATAGAGATTCTACATTCCTGCGCATATTTTCTTATAATTATAAAAAACAATAACAGGACAAAATTTAAAGAAACAAGTTTATGCAATTAAACGTAATTGACAACCCTGCGTAAACGATAAAAACCCATTTGAACGATCGAAAAATAGCGATGATTGTAAAGTTTACGCTAAAGTCGTTTTTATCAAAACGCCGGAGTGATTGCGCGAGTGACCGCACGGGGGCGTTGCATTGTGCGCTAATTAATTGCAAAGAAACTAACGACGTAATACTAAAACGAATCTTAAATACTTCATTCGTTAGCACCGCTTACAATTTAATGACGTCATTTGTAGAGAGATGTTACATGATTGGGCCCCGTGAGTTTTTATTAATTTCCCGATATCGGAATTTTTATATTTCTCTTCAATATAATGTCAAAAATAATGTAACGTCAAAATCCATAAAGGGCCATTGCACATTCACACTTTTCTACATATTTTGTAAGAATCATTAGAGAACGTAAAGCGATATTAACTATTGTTGGTAAATAAGGTAATACAGTTTTATATAAATACTTCCCCGCGACTCCGTCCGCGTGATTTAAATAAAAATCGTACCCTATGTGTTCTTCCAGACTATCCTCTGCATCTATGCCTAATTTCATTAAAATCCGCCGTTTAGGCTACGTACTTTATCCAACATCCAACCATCCATCTAAACTTTCGCATTTATAATAACCACTATAAAAAATACAATCCGCGGATTAGTAAAGTGATACAAAAGATCAAAACAATTGTCAATGATTGAAAAAAAAAACAAAAACATCGTTATTGTTTCTTATAAATTCTGATCTAAATCTATCTTCGGAAGAAATCATCTTAATCCTTTGATGTCTTACAAGACAAACGGATATCCAAATCTTTGGTTCACCGTTACCATTTCCGCGGATGTTTAATTTCTGTACTAAAGAGGCAAAAGAATTACCATAAACGCACCAATCAATCAAAACGCATCAACGTCTCAATTAAGGTACCAAATGGCAATAGAGGCGGCCATTTTACAAAACCGTTTAGAAATCAATTATCGTACCACAAAGCGTCGTTGCGGACCGAATTAACCTCATCCGAGGCGAGCGGCCGCATGTGTGTTGCTATAAAAATAAAACTGAATAGCTGCTGGCAAGACTATGCTCTTCCGTGCACCGTTTAGTATGTAGACAAGTTAACTGCTAATTTTTAAAATCATTAAGATATCAGTTGGTAAACACTAGCTAGATGAGTTGAGGTACGGGTGTAAGCGAAGATCTGGATGAGATCAACAAGCCGCAAGGAATAGAATTATAAAGAAGAGGCATATATCCAGTAGTTGATAATTAAGACTGGCATAATGATGATGTTCTTAAAATAAAAATAAACTGAAAACAACATACGTCTCATGACACCTATCTGTAAAAAACCTTCGAAACACCCACCTGTCAGGGGGTACACCACTATTATGTTATAATTCCTCAATACTCATACATAATGGAAAATGGCGTACATTCTTCCATCAAGTGTAGTCAGCACTAACCGTTTTGATATTCAACGTCTTACGTAGAAACGTTGCCACGTATATTCTCCAATGGGGAAAAATAATTAAAAGCAAAAAAGGCAATTATTTAATATAATTGACAATATTTAATCTACTTGTACAAGTATTCAATGTCGACTAAACGCTCCTTCAATACTTCCGAGCACAGTAAACAGGTAGGGGAAAGATATGAAAAGTTTACGCTACTGAAATGTAAATGTGCCTCAATGAAATCAAATGAATGAATACGTACAATTTATTTAAAGATCAAATCTTACATTAAAAAACTCATTAGGACACATAATATTGGTACTAATACGATGAACTTTCTCGTAATCTCATTTTAAATACTTTTAGATAAGGTTTTGTAGAAGTAAATAAAAGAATAATTTAAAATATGACAGAAAAAATACTATGTTCTCTTGTTTAATAATCTTTACAGTAAAAGATTTAGGTCGATATCTTATTTTGTTAATATAACAGAAATTCGGTAGAAGCAGCCAGCTCGGCCATTATATTTAAACATGCTTCCAGTATAATATTACGTTTTATTAGTTTACAACAGATAATTAACAAGTTTCCTAGAACATGCACACGTGACGTCGTCTATTAATTTTATTTTAAAACTTTTTTGTCGCTTCGACTAAGACAATGTTTACGTTAAAACTCTGGCACGAAAAGAGTTGGGTTGCTTTTAATAGGTCTTTAAGATTTTTTTTTAATACATGATGCGTTCTTGTTTTTCATATCGTTAAATGCGTTTTGAGAAACGTTTATTGTATTTGAAGGTAAATAATAATACCTCTGTTTTATCTGTATTTGTGATTTTAGACAATAAATCTTCTCCTAGAGCGCACACACTTTTGACTAACCTATGCCACAACTGTTTAGTCTCGCTTTGATTCCCATGAGCTTATATGGAGGTTAAAAGACAATCGACAATCGCACAACAGTTGTGCGATTGTCGATTATTTGGTATGCCAAATAGGTGACATTCGCATATGCTTATCAAACTCTAACAAGAATGTTGATAAGTCCGCTAATGACAGATATATTACTAATAACATATTAAACTCTCTACAAGTAATTAATCTGTGTCCGCATTAAAAGCGTAATGTAGTGTTCTTAGTAGTACGTAGATCGAAGTAAATCCGTCAAAGATAAACAGAGGTAGCGTTTGGACGCGGCGGAAACGTCCCAATCCTTTGTGAGCGTCTCCGGCGCGTCTGTCTGTCCGTCTGTCACAAGCATGAGGCGCTATGTTACCACTACCGATCGGAATTGACAAACTTCCGCGTCTATTACTGTGAATGTTGATTCCAATAGTGATAGCCCAATTTTAAGTTTTTAAATAAATAAATTAATTTAATGCTAACGATAAATACATAGGGAAAACCATAGATACATAGACCATTACTTGGAAACTAACAGCTATTGCTAACATCCACAAATGACCAACCATCAGCGCCAAAATGGCGAAAATAACATTAACACAAAATATCACAGTTTATAGCCTATCCATTTTTAGAGGTCAGTGATTAGGATGCATAGATTTTGTTACATTGTGCCATAAAATTTGGAGTACATAAGAATTAAACCATTTCGTATAAATTGTGTTATTATTCAAACTATATTTTAATTTTAACAATGTACTTAAAAGACATTAGGAAAAAAAAAAGTATTTTAAACAATTTAAAAACTGGCTGTATGAATGACGTAACAAAATAAAAAAATGTAAATAGTAAAGATAATGCGCTCTCATAGCTAACCATCCGGCAACTTTTTCCAGGAGCATTACAAATAGACAATACGTAAACCGCTCCGTTAGATTTGTTTATGTTTATTTAAATTTACATTCATACACGATTTTCGTATCATTTGCGCTTTGTAGTCCTGGTAATGGCCGTTCTAGTGTTGTTCTCGTGAATAGTGTTGTAATTATTTTTCCATAGTTAACCTACAAGAATATTACTTACAAAATCGTTTTTGAGACTATAACCTATAAGAAACCTTGGATAAGGTTATGTGAAATGTCAAAATTTTCTATGTTAAAAATTAATTTGAATGATGTAAAAATAAAGCGGCGAAATACAAAATAAAATTATTTGTCAACTTGACAGTACCTTTCGACAAACGATTTTTTAATAAGATAAAATTATCGGTAATTTTAAAAAGATACACAAGACAACATACTATACGCAATATGAAAGCTAATAATCATAATAACGGCGGTTTTTTTTTACCGATACACAAAAAAAAAGGCATCACTTTTCGATTCGACATCCCTCGAATAGAAAACCAGAGCGAGTTATTTCCACTAAATATGTGCTACTGTTTCCGTGTAAGAACAATAAACATGCCTCCATATTGTTTTAGCACCGACATGATGGCACGAGATAGTTCAATTGTGTACTTCTAACTGCGATTCAAAGGAAATTTAGAATGTTATTTGGCTTTTAGTTAATACTAGATTTCAGACAATAAATGTAAAAATACTTCTGCGATTTAAGAGTTACTCGCCTATTAATGTTATTTCTGTATCTATTCAAATAAAACAGAGTAAAGAATAAACACCGTTGAACGCAAACGTATTTTGTAGGCGTAGTTTATTAAAAATAACAGCTTAGTTTAAAAAAATTAAAGCATCAAAATATTTATTATAGGTTTAAACTCACAGTAATATCTACGCCTACATTAATAATTAAAAATGTCCGATACTAAAATAAACTAATTTATATAAACGATAACTTTGGCACAATTATTTGATTTTAATGTGTTGCCCACGCGTGACGGAGATCCCGCGAATTGGATTTAGAAATGGCGGGAAATTATCGACAGATGTCAAAATGTGCGCCATTAAAATTAAAAGAAAAATTACTTTTATATAAATTGGTGTCCTGATTTTATTAAAAATATTACTATTTTACTTGGTATCGCTATATTGCTGTACATTAATTTTCGTTCCAAAGAGTGTTCCAATTAGCTGCTGTTCAATGCTTTTGGTTATTTAAAAAGTTTTAATTTTTGGAACATTATATAGTAACTACTAACTTAGTTATTTCGACTTAACTGTAAGCACAGTTCTGAGTAGACCACCCACGATCACCTGACGATCTCCAGAGCACGGTAGCTCTCGAATGAATTCCTTGAAAACTTTTTATATCATTTCATTGTTTTACATGTGAATTAGAATTGTTTGTTTTAATTTAATTAGACAGGCCGTATAGACAGGGAGCATATTCTAAACAGATATGAAATGACACTTACCAACTCGATGACCAACCGCTTCTGTCAAATCTATAGGTGCCATCTATACTGTATTGCCGACGCACTTATATGCACCATGCCCTCAAACACTTTCCTATAGACCGCGTCGTTATCGAATGCGTAACCATATTTAAAAGTGCTTACTAACACTGACACGCCCGATTATTCTTCTGTGATGTTCGAAATCCAAACATTTTCAATAACCTTCAAGGACGCCAAACGACCTATTGCCCCATTGCAACATCCAACCAGGGAGTCATTGAGACCTACCCTCTTGTGTGGAAGAATAAAAACATATCAGGCTACCCGCACTAAATCTGTTTAATCTCACCGCGAAATTTAAATTCATAGTCGGCTGACGAAGTACAGAAAACTGAATTAAAAACGCTGATCTAGCGAAGTTAGATAAGATTGGATACTTTGTTAAAAATGCTACTGTTTTCTTTTTATTAAAACATCTTTACTATATGTATTATTCTAGAAACTATTGCGATATATATTTACACATGTGTAGTGTTTGGCGCACACTGATGAATTTATCTGTGTTTAGTGTTGCCAGTTAATCGAATAAACAGTTTAAATCGAAATCGATAAAACGCAGGCCGTACGGAACCAAATAAAACCCAATCTCGTAACGTTGAGCGACTTATTTATTTAAGTGGTACAAACAGACGAACCTCCCGTCATTATTTACATCGACCACACATAAAATGTGACCTCGGTTGTTACTGCCCGTACAACGTTTTTATGGCTTTTTATCGGTTCTCAATTGTTTTAGTTTTCTACAATGGCATAGGTAAGAGGTCGTTTTAACAGGATATCGAGGTTTTATGTGGTGTTTAACGCATATGTAGTAGCTATAGAGTACCGACATATATTTTTGTACATTGTAGTTTGTAATAGTTTATTTGTTTATTTGTTTGCCGTGAGCGCTTTTACAAAAACTTTATGTATATGTAACTATTTTACTTTTTGTTCAGAGAAAATAAGATAGATAGTATTTTCTGTTTGAAATTAGGCAATTAAATTAAGGAATTTCCACTGTGTTTTGAAATGACGGCAATTTAATTTCGGTATACATCAATTTATTTTTAAAGTTAGAACATTCTGATATGCTCTTTGATTTTTCCTCTTGCGAGAACTTCTTGCATGCCATATATTAGACTTAAAAGACAATAAATTTGGTCAAATAAATAGGCATAATATGTAATAAACAATTATAAAAACCTTTCAGTGAAACTTTGAAAACGGACCTAAAGTTTTAAAATATCGATTCTCTTCGCTGAAAACACTTAAATTCTTCAAAACTGAACAATTTCATAAAATATACATTTCATAGACAACAGATGGCTCTGTTTTTGACTTTAATTTTTTTTTAACCCGCAATTCTAAAACAACCGATTTTATTTGTATATCTAATTCATAATTATATTGAGTTTCATATTGTTTTTATGTTATTTAGAATTAAAAAAATACCGTAACTTTAGTTGAAGTAATAAATAAACGCAAATTCGTAAGAGTATCCGAATTGAATGTCACTTTTAGTAAAAATGACGTTTGCTGACAGTTGTGCTTTGTTATCGTGCAGAATATTTTCCACTTATTTTACAAGAACAAAATTTTCGTGTATTAGTGCAGTCAGATTTCATATGGATATAAGAGATGAAGCGAAGTCCGCAATGGAAATCGTTAACGTTCCGCCGATTGTATCAACATACCGACAGGCATTGCATACCTTCGATGACAAGTACAAAAGCGATCTTAAGACAAACTTACTTAAGTTAAAATCTATGATGAATAATTTAAAAGCGGAAGATTTGGGATACGATAATACTCTAAGTGATCCGGGGACTTGGCGGAGACCGAACAAGGCGCCGTGTACATATGTGGAAGTGTTTCAAAATAGTCTTGTAAATATGAGTATATTTGTTTTAAAGCCGGGTTTTAAAATGCCAATGCATGACCATCCACATATGCACGGGCTACTGAAAGTGATCTCTGGTGCTGTACGTATAAGAAGTTTTACGGAATTTCCGCTCAAAGAGGCTGTTAATGAAATTGATTTCGCAATTCGTGCTAAACACGAAGCCGCTCGTATCGCGCACGGGATTCATAAACGTAGAAGATTATTTGCGACAATATCACAAGACTCAATATGTGCTGCGAATAGTGAAACTTGTGTTCTAACACCAACAATATCAAATTATCATGAAATTGAAGCATTGGAAATGCCAGCTGCATTTTTTGATATACTTTCCCCACCTTATGACACACTTATAGAAGACATAGGACCTAGAAGATGTAGATATTATTATGTAGCTAATGAAATAAGCACCAATTTAGTTGAATTACAAGAAACAAAAGTGCCAGATTGTTTTTATTGTGATCAAGTACCATACTTAGGTCCATATCTTGGGTAAGAATTATTAATAATTATTAAAACAAGTTATTTTTATATATTGAAGTTAAGACACATATATCTATGTTACCACAGTAACTTGTATCTAGTTAGTACTGGTGTTTAAATCTATTGCTAATAATTTTTCAGTGTTTTTAATTAAAAATGCTCATTGTTTTGTTCCATATGACAATTTATTTAAAAATGAAGATAACCAAAACTGCTAAATCGCAAGGATTTCTCAAACATCTCAAGTTGAAAGCAAAACTTGTAATGTTCTGTTCTTTTAAATTTTACTTTAAAATAAAAGTAGATACTATAATCAACTGCGAAGAATTAAAAAAAGCAATACCGACTGAATACATATAAAAGATGAATATACACAAACATCAAAAAGATTCAAACTGAAAAAGAATAGTTTTGGCATGTGAGATTTCGACCCAGTTTTTTTATTAACTCTTACTTCCACTGCAGATATTTTGTGTATGTGTTATATACTTTGTGACACTCTAGGAAAGACTATTAATCAATTGACACCTCATTCATTAAAATTGGTTCATTTGTTGAGGCTGTAGGGATTATTCCCAACCGTCACTCTGCTCTGTCCCTACATGAGGAGAGATGAGAATGAAAAGGTTCATCCATCTCACCTTTAGGTAATGAGGGGACAGTTGGAACTTATTTTATTTCATAACAGTTCTATCTGTTACCTTATTGGTGTTAGTAGGACTAAAAGGTGGGACAGGAGAAACATTTTATTATTATGTGTGGCAGAGAGGGGCGACGGTTGGGAATAATCCGGCTGTAGGATATCACAATAGAATTTACATATACAGAAAAAATATACAGACATATTACATACTTTCTTCTTTTAGGAAGTAGGTCAACAAAGACAGACACAAACTTACATACACACATTTACACAAAAAGTTTTTTACACATTGTGCAAATGGAAATATGTGTTGAAATTTTTTTATCTATTTTGATTAAAAAAAATGGTTATTACCATTTTGCTTGTTTTCTGAGACATTGTTACCTAATGTTCAAGTTAATGGACCAAAAATGTTATATATAAGCTTAGTATTGGCGGATAGTGAAAATGGTAGAGGCTTAGGTAAATATATCTTATAAAATATTTAGGGCCTGTCCCACCAAATTGTTAATGTCTGATAACAATCGAACATGTAAAATATGTGATGGAAATATCGGATTTTGTTCCCTTATCTGACTGTGACATCATTTTTAAGCTATCTGAGCCTCTATCAGCCAGTGGTGGGATAGGCCCTAAATGTCCATAGTAAGGGTTTTCTAAAAACAGTTACAAAAATAAAGATAATGCGTTTTTGTAACTTTTTTAGGAATGGAATCTAATGTTGAATTATATTTGAAAAATATTTATAATAAATGTCAATTTTGTAAAACTAATAGTACAAAATATATCTATGTTTATTATATAAATATTTATATGAAATAGTATATTTATAATATTCATTAAATCAAATAAAAGAGTAGTGAATGTGGTCAATTTTACTTGCCACATTTATGATATATCTATGCTAAGCTTGCTTAAGGAACTTGTGAGTTTGACATATTAAAAACTTTTTTGTAATTTTTTGCAAAATATTTTTTTTGGTCCTGTTATTTTGTAACTGGTGGGTCAGTGGTTTGAAACATTTTATTTTCACATGATATAAAGAAAATGTACTCATTTTTTATACCTGAGATAGGTTTAAAAAATTTTGTCATTTATTTGGATATTACAAACTTGTAATTTATACACAAAATTACTGTATACAAAATAATGTATACTAAGATAAGTTCTAGGAATATGACTTATAAAGGCCTAATCTACCAACTAATAATAATTTAAAATAAAAAATAGGTAAAAAAAAACAAAGGTTATAAAAAAAAATTTAATGTCATTTTAGCATCACAATTTAATTTAGTTTTCAGTAGGTATTAACAGAATTTGATATTAACAGTATTAAAAATGTAAAATCTTAAGATATTATTGTTAATAGGCACTTTGTAAACAAACTATACTAATATGACCCTGCATTATGTTAAAAACTATCTATTTATATTTAATCTTCATAATAAACTTTATTTTATAAAATACAGAGCATATTTCACGCCTGCAACCCCAAGGGGCAGGCAGAAAGTATTATTTTCAAATCGGTACATTTACATTTCTCGATTCATCCGCTTATACAGGGTGATTTTGGACAGAAAAATTACAAGACCTTTGATCCATCTGTTAAGAATTACCTTGTTATAAGCAAATGCATACTTATTAGTTTAAGGTGACTCTTCTATATTATATTAAAAGTCACCTTTTTGGTCAGAGTATGTCAGTCAAGGATAACCCTTGTCACCAATTAATTACACTTATTTCTCAGTTAATTAACACAAAGGATTTAATATACAAAAAGTTTTCTCCTGTTAAAATTAATTCATTCTTTAAATAGGTGTTAATTATATGCAATAGTTATTGTTACATACTCTACCACTGATAATAGTAGAATTGTTTGCTTTTTTAAAATAAATAAATCTAATAAAACCTCTTTTTATAAAATAATTTTTTCAGCACTATATTAGTTTAATATTTTTCACTTACTACAAAAAATACTCCATATTTTGTATCCAGTTTTATCTACATTTTGTTTTAACAAAATAGTATTTTTAAAATATTAGATTTTAATGTTTTTTTAAGTTCACTGTACTTTTAAAATGTTTAACATTCCTTTATTGTAATTACATGTAAAAATTCACAAGACATTCACCAAATAATCACAATTTATTTATTGTTTGCTTAAGGATTAATTTGAATTTATTGTTGATCTCTTATTATGGAATGTGCAGTGACAGAGAAGGGGACGCATATGTTATGTCCCCCTTTTTGCGTCATTTTCTCTTTTGGGTAAAGGTAGACAACGAATCTATAAATTCGTAATAAGTTTAGCGGTCACTTCCCTGTTTTAGCTAATTTCTGTGGCCGTTTGTCACCTTATACTAATATAAAAAAGCGTATTGATATATATTGAAGTCTCGGTTTTGTTAAAGAGAGTAAGAGATGGCAATAATTATTAATATGATTCGTGCGGGATTATTCCCAACCGTCACCCCGCTCTGTGCCCACGTGAGAATAAAAAGTTTCATTCGTCCCAACTATTGCGACGAGGGGACGGTTGGCAGTTATTTTATTTCATAACGGTTCCATCTTTCACCTTATTGGTAATAGTGAGACTAAAAGGTGGGACGGATATGGTATATGATATATGGTATATGGTATATGGTATATGGACGGACGGACGGAGTGACGGTTAGGAATAATCACTCGTGCGCAGGTTTGCCGATGACTTGTGACGTCACGTGTTCGCATACCCGTAACTAAACTAAACAGCTGGTTAGCCTCGCTTTGATTCCTATGAGCTTATATGGAAGTGTGCACACTACTCGATTTTTAGTTGTGGAACTAAACAGTTGAATTGGCTGCGAAACAGTCGACAATCGCACAGCAGTTGTGACAAAAATCGAGTTTTGTGCACCTCCATATAAGTTCATAGGAATTAACGCGAAACTAAACAGTTGTGCGATTGTTTAGTCAATGTTGTGCGCCTGCCCTTACTGATGGTACTGACTCGACGATAGGGGGTCGATGTTAGTAGGAGTCATCAGCAAACCCACGCTAATAAAAAATGTTTGGGCGTAAAAAAAAATATGACAAAAGATGTCTATTATTATGTAAGATATAATTAGGTATAAGGTTGTTTTGTGGACATGGTATACATGTATTGTTAATAAAAATTTGTTACTGAATTTTTTTTGTAGTTTTTTTTACAAAAAAGATCCCCTAGTCCCTATGAAGGGTCTGCAGTGTGCTGCTTTCCCATTCATTTTTTCAGCCGTCATATCTGAATCCACTCCCTTAAGCATATCCTCTTTCAGTCTTAACACTTCCTGGTTAATGCCTCCATCCTCTACTCCCATACTACGCTAGCATTTACAAACGCTAGTAAACTTTTAGAATAAATGAGTTTTAGGATAATTTTGATGAAAAAAAATCGCTAGTTGCCGGAATTTTCAAAAAAAATTGTTTCTGAAGTTTGTAAGAGAGCAAGTATGATTTTTTATGTGTTAAATTAAGTGTTTCGACATTGGAGATCTCCAAGATTACCTGTACTAATAGTATGAAGGGGAAAGATTTGGATTTTTGTATGTATAGAAATAACTCAACAACTAATGGACCGATTTCTAAAATCCTTTCACCATTAAAAAGCGTCATCAGGAAGTAACATAGGCTATGGTTTTTTTTTAATCACATGCGGGCGAAGTCGCGAGCAACAGCTAATCTTGTAATAACTATCTTTTCGATATCGATTCACGTTTAAGAACAGTGTAAATAACATTCCTCGAGATGAGTTCGACCATTTATCATTTTATCTTCGATAAATAAGAAAAACATGTCATGATAAGATATATCTTTATTGAAATAATACAAGTGAAGAGTAAATTATAAAAAAATATTAACATAGCACGCAAAATATGAGTTTCATTTAAACAAAATTAAATACTTCTTAAACATTTTATTAAGGCTTTCAGACAGCACCTTTTACATAACCTCTATCTACATTGTTCTTTTTTATATTTCTACATTTTTTTATTGTACTTTTTTATTATTTTTTAACAACATAAACATAAGTTAATTTTTAAAAAAATCTTTAATAAACCAGCTATAATAGATGTACTTATTAAATTGAAAAAAAAAAACTTTAAGTAACACTTTGTATTATAATTTTCAAATTATTAAGAATTGATTTCCCAACAGTTTATAATTAATATAGTGCAATGAACTATTTGTGTTTTTTTTAATCTATAAAAATATTTGCAACTTAAAAAATAATCAAACCTCTACCGATTTTAACAAGATTAAAAAACGATGATATGAGCATATTTTATTATTCGATATAGCATACATTTATACTTACCAAAAAAAAAGGATTTTATTATAATTTAACTCAAAAAATTGTATGTTAGTTAATCATGATTGAAGAAAAACTTAGTTAATATTTTCAATTATTATTTTTATTAAAGAAATTTGTATTTCGATAAAAAAAAAGATAAAAAGTCGACGTGACAGAATTATCTCTTATTTCTATCACCATATCTGATATAATATCGAATGTTTTGAGCATTTTTACATTACAATGTAAATAAACATACAATAGGATTCCGTAAAATTCCAATAAGAATAAAAAATCTAGATTGTTCCAATAAATGCAATTTTTTACAAATGCTACAACATGGATTTTTTTCCTTTTAAATGTAATTCGATTTTCAAAGTAACAATGTTTTGTATCTGTAAGTTAACATTTTCTTATATTTTCAAACATTTCCTTAATTGTTAAAAAACTGAGCAAGATTTTAAAATATTATTACGTAAATTTAAAATTTACCTTTTGTGGTTTGTTTCAAATAATTTTCACATTACAATATATTACAATTTTCATATATAAATGACATTATTATTCTACATTTGAGCTCTAAACTGTCGAAAAAAAGTATTAAAGAAAAATATAACCACACTTATTTACATTAAAACAAATATTTAGTCATACTGAAAAAATGATATTGACGGGTGAAAGCCTATTTTTTTTCAACCGCCATTTTACGCGATATTGACTCATATTTTCAGAATTTGAAATATGAAATAAATAATGAAGTATGCAGAATTATGGTAATTTTAATATAGAACCGATCTTAGTCTCGATTGAAATTATTTTCAGGATTTGCTTCTGTTTTGTTCTCTAAAAATGAAAACTTTAAATGGCTCTCTGAACATTTAATCTAATGGCGCTTAAAACAAATAACCTTTCACCCTTCGATATCAAGATGTTTTCTATGTTTTTTTCATTAAAAATCCATAGCAGAGTTTTTAAAAAATCTGCTTGGAACATTTCTTTTGTAACCAGAAAGCTATTAAAATATTTGAAAACATAGATTTAAAATATCCACTAATTTTACTTAAGACACTATTCATTGTACTTATAATCTCTGGAGACTAGTGAAAAAGATAATAAAAAAGTATACAATCTGTTATTAAATAAAAAGCTAACAGCATAAAAAACTGTCTTTGGCTGTTTTTGTCCTTTTTTACATATTTATAAGAGCAGTAGCTGCATAATGCGTTAAAATCCAATACCGAAATAACAGATTGTCGTCTCTTTCATTCTGCACGAATGAGACAAAGATAGCAATATTCTTTTGTACAGTCAGCTAAAAAAATGAATATAATAAATTTACAGACACTTGTATATGGTTGAAACATACAAATTAGTCTATTTTTCAGACTACAAATTAAAGTCATTAATAAACATATGCATAATTATTATTGAAACTGAAGGTGAATAAATTTTGTAAATGAATACACATTTATGATGCTGACTGTACTTATACATGTATATCTACTATGAAAATTAACAAATAAACTTAAAATATTTCATTTTTTAAAGACGCCTTATTATTGTATATTTGAATTGATTTTCTAAATGTTTCTTTCTGTAGGTGCGAAATAATTTGTAACAAGTTTTAATAAAATTTTGTTCAATGATAAAAGATATTGAAATGGACGGGGTTTTATAAATTTTCTTACTAATGTTTGTAAACAAATGTAATAAAGAGCTATCACCGCATTCATATAATTTAGTGAAAATTGTTAGAAAGAAAATTAAAAATTCTTACAAAAGTCAAAGAGTAAAAAAAAATTTAAGCGTTTTTATTTTGAATATGCCAAAGATTAACGAAAATAAAAATGTATTCCTTATTTACAAATTTTAGATTGATTTGAAATAGAACATTTATTACAAATACAGATAAAAAACACAATGAATTTATTATATATAAATGTTTTCTTTTAATTTTAGATTTAAGGATACTTTTAGTATCTAAAATCTATAAAAATTGTAACATTAAGGCAGTGACATATTTAAATTATATTTACTATTGAAGATTAAAATAATTTTAACATGCTTTATTTCTACAGAACTATTAAATGAACACAATTTTCGATACATTTGAGACAAAATTTTATTATTATCATAGAATATTTCAATTATGATTATTACAATTTTCATTTAAAAGTATTTTGTTAAATAGGATTAATCCCAACCGTCACCCTTCTTGTCCCCATGTGAGAACAAAAGTTTCATCCGTCCCACCTTTCAGTCCCACTATCACCAATAAGGTGATAGATTTAACCGTTATGAAATAAGTTCCAACCGTCCCCTCGTGGCAAAGGTGAGACTGATTAAACTTTTTATTCTCATCTGTCTCCACGTGGTGACAGAGCGGGGTGACGCTTCAAAAGAATCCGTTAAATAATACACAATAAAATGAAACATTATTAAAATTATTAATAATCATTAACATATTTTATTATTGATTTTTTATATTCAATAAAATAAAAAAAGATTACAATTTTAAAAATATTAAAGATGATTTTTAACGAACTTTTTGATTAAAAATTTCTATTTGTCAATTTATTTATGATATATTTGTATTGTTTATATTTTATTAGTAATAATTTGATTTATTTGAACGTCATGTCTATGCAGGGAGCACAGGTCTGTGTCCGACGCCGGCCGCCATGTCGAATACCGCCTGAGCTACTTCTGCTGCCAATTTATCTGCCGACTGGAAACACAATTTTTTTAAATCATACTTCATACTAATATTACAAATGCGAAAGTTTAGATGGTTGGATGTTAGAGTTTGTAGCTTAAACTGCTGAACGGATTTCGATGAAATTTGGTATAGGTGTAGATAGTGTGGAAGAACACATAGGTTAATTACTCTTTTATTCCCGGACGAGGTCGCGGGCGAAAGCTAGTATATTAGGCCTATTTAGTCCCTTTCCCTTTTCACACCTTTCCCAGCTTTGGTGACGAGGGGACGGTTGGAACTTATTAATTTCATCACGGTTCCATCTGTCACCGTATTGGTGATAGGGGGACATGTGAAATGTTTTAATCTC
>NW_013525314.1:259264-280612 GCF_000836215.1 Papilio polytes | reverse complement strand
AAATAATAAATAAAGCCTGTTACTCACAGACGAATTACCTTTAAAACGGTGAATGAATTTTAAAATTGGCCCAGTAGTTTTTGAGTCATTCCAATACATACAAAAATACAAATGTTCCCTCTTTATATTGATACAGCGCTTTAGTATAGAGTAAGCGAAAATTAAACACTGCTCAAGGCACCGACTAGTTTCGGACCCATCGACCTTCAGGGCGTATTAGCTTTTTTAGCTTAGTTAGATACATATTTACTAATCTAACTTAGGGAACTTAGTCTAATATACCCAATATTAGTCCCTTTTCCTTTCTATCCTTTTCTTATAAGGATAGGATGGGAAGGGTTAGTGGATTTCACGGTGGATTAACACATAAAAAGAGGAAATATCCTCTTTTTGAGCGTCTCCTTCTAGTAATTAGTAAACTTAGTAATCTAACTTAGTTTAGTCTATATAAACTTTACCTGTACGGTAACTTTGAGCTGTCGACAGGGTAGGTCAGAGTAGGCCTGCAGCCACTGTCCCGTCCCCTGGGCGCGCGCGCACAGCGCCGTCTCCACCAGGAACAGGTCAGAGATCGCGTCACCGACAGTCTCGTTGGTCATATCTATGTACTGGAGAAGTAGTTCTGCTGATTTACGCTGCTCTATGTCACTGGAATTCAATATACATTTCATTATAATCTTACTAATATTATAAATGTGAAAGTTTAGATGGATGGATGTTTGTTAGAGTTTGTAGCCTAAGCGGCTAAACTTTAACAGTGGTAGAGCCCGCTTTAACATCTTCGCACTGCAGGGCCGGCTCGCCCCAAGCAATACCACGACCACACAGAAAACAGACGTGAAATGGAAGCAATTCCGCGTTTCGTCTGATGAGTGTGGTGCCGGAGGTCTAATTTTAGTCCCTATCATTATCTACTCTTTTCTTAAGAGGAAAGGATGGAAAGGAAAAGTGGATTTGACGGTGGATGAAATGTCCTCTTTATGTGCGTCTCCTACTCCGTCAATTAAAGGTAGGCATTATATTATAAAAAAACGGATCTCGATGAAATTCGGCATAGATGTAGAGGATAGTCTGGAAGAACATATACATACTTTTTTAAATTTCAAGCGTACGGCGTCGCGGGCGAAAGCTAGTATTATAAAGATTTATTTATATTTTTGTATTGAAATAACTCAATAACTACTGGGCCGATTTTAAAAATTCTTTCACCATCTAAAAGCTACGTTATCAGTGAGTAACATAGGCTATATTTTTTAACTTCACGCGTGCGAGGTCGCGAGCAACATCTAGTATTAAATGGACATAATTTTTAGCTAACTTACCCTTCTTCAGCGATTTTTTTTATAGTATTTTTAGCGTTATCACTATATAAAACAGTGCCGTGTCCATTCGCCTCGAAGTAAACCCCGATGTCGTACTGCTGCGCCGCGTGGTGTAAAAACTTCACACCAGTCTTCACACACGTTACTGGGATTTTCTGCAAATATATGAAAATACATATTAACCAATATCTATATATATACTAATCATACTAATATTATAAATGCGAAAGTTTAGATGAATAGATGTTTGTTAGAGTTTGTAGCCTAAACTGCTGAACAGATTTTAATAAAATTTGCCATAGATGTAGAGGATAGTCTGGAAGAACACATAGGCTACTTGCATTTGTTTATTTTAGTTCCGCGCGGACGGAGTTGCGGGCGAAAGCTAGTCTATACTATTATAATAAAGCGTAAACACACACTTCTTTGTTGCCTAAGATGTCAGCAATTATAGGATATTTTTGAATAATTCTTTCTTTAATAAAAGGCCCTACACTTACGTCACGCTCTAGGCTATATATTTCACGCCATTAAACTTAGAGGGTAAATATTTTGGATAAAAACCTCAATGTGCGAAAGAGACCATAAGCTGCTACCAACATCAAGGAAGCAAGGTTTCCATAGTAAGGTAATTGACATATTGACATTTGCAATGACAATTTGACATAGCAAATGTCAAACAGCTAGTTTTATTAGATGTAAAGTCTAGCTGTTCCCGTGCGGCTTCATCCGCATGTAATTATAAAAACTTTATTTTATTGTTAACATTTGTCAAATTAGCAATTGCAAATGTCAAAATGACATAACACAATGGCAAAACATGGCAACCTTGCTTCTTTGATGTTGGCAACTTATGGTCTCTTTCCTACACTAAGATTTTATCCAATTTATTTAACCCCTAAATTAAATGGCGTGAAAATATATAGCCTAAAGCGCGACGTAAGTGTAGGGCTTTTCATTAAAAAGTTAATTATTCAAAAATATGGTGTAATTGCTGACATCTTAGGCAACAAAGAAGTGTGTGTTTACGCTTTATTATAATAGTATAGATAGATAAAATTATATAGTAATTTGACACGGGGATAATTTATTAAAAAGATACTTACAAGTTGTTGTGTGATGTACTGCGTGGAGGCGCCATTAGCGTACGCGGTCTGCACAAGTCCTACCCTTAGTGTAGCTCCACAACCACTTAACAACTCTGAGATGTAACTCGCGAGTAACGTCGCTATACGATCGCCGTCCAGTAAGTGCATATTATCTCTGAAAATGAGAAAATAAAACTTTTTACTTGTATTATAAAGACAAATATTTGGATGGATGGATGGATATTAGAAATTATCTCCATAATGGATTTGAATGAAATTTTTGTAATTTAGCGCGGACGAAGTCGCGGGCATAAGTGGGTTAACGAAAGGTAACAGATACAGTAAATATAAATAAGATATAAAACAAACACTAAAGGCCTGTCCCACTACCGGCTGATAGAGGCTCATATTTAAAATAACGTCACTGTCAAATAATAAACAAAATCCGATATTTCCATTACATATTTTACACGTTCAATCTGACAATTTAAAATTTGGTGGGACAGGCCTAATCTTACTAATCTTACTTCTTACTAATTTTATAAATGCGAAAGTTTAGATGGATGGATGGATGGATGTTTGTTAGCGTTTGTAGCCTAAACGGCTGAACGATCTCCATGAAATTTGGCACAGGTTTAGAGCATAGTCTGGAAGAACACATAGGCTACTTTTTATCCCGGGAATAGTTACGGATCCCGTGAGATTCATTAATTTAGTTTTTTAATGTTTACTCGATCATTCTGCAACGGTTCAACATATCTTATTGAAATTTGGCACAGATATAAAACAAAGTCTGGAGTACACATGGGATAAGCTTCATCCCCGAGGTGTCCGGTTCCCGAGGGATACGTAGCTTTTTGTAATTTATATAGTTCGTATGTTTTATAATACCACGCGGACGAAGTTGCGGGCAACAGCTCGTATTAAATAAAACTCATTACAATACTTTAGAGAAAATCGTATTAAAATCGGTTCAGTCGTATATTCCCGAAAAATGTCAGGTTTTTAAAAATAAGTGATTCTTTATTTTTCTCAGTTTTGTTTATACTGCACGGGAAAACTCGCGGGCAACAGCTAGTTATATAAAATACTAACTTGTCATCTAAATAGTAGTATACAATCCTGTCACCATCACCGTCTAGCGATGCCACTCTTTGCCACGGCTTGTGTTCCACTCCCACTGGGGGCTTCTGTGACACTTTCACATAATCCGCACCACACTGAAAATACAAATAATCAAACTTTAATAAATACGTAAATCAGATATATTCCTTAACCTATCTTATTTAACGTGTAAAGGCTTTTAAAGTAGTTTAAAAATGAATTATTTTGTAACTACCCCCTTTTTCACGTTATTATCTGTGGTTTAGAATACCACACTTTACTTATTAAAAAATAATTTCAATTATTCTTTCACAACAATCATCATCATCACCAGCTCACTATACGTCCCCACCGAGGGGCTCGGAGCCTACCCTAATAAGGGGTGACTAGGCCATAGTCAACTACACTGGCCCACTGCAGGTTGGTTGACTTCACACATATCTTTGAATTTTTTTTCTGATATGTGCAGGTTGTATCACGATTTTTTCCTTCACCATAAGAACATCGGGTAAATTATGTACATATGAAAATTCGAGAAATCTAAAATGACATTGGTACAGCGGGATTCGAACCCAAGACCTGTAGATTACAAGTCAAGTGCTCAAACCACTGAGCTATCGACGCTCCAACAATAGTTAATGTAATTTAAACAATATCACAGAAAACAAACATCATGAATTTTCTGCAGGACATTCGATTTTCGACTTCAAAAAGGAGGTTTTCAACACGATTGTTTTTTTCTATATATTTTTCAACCATTACTCATTAATTATTATAATTATTACTGATTCAATCAAATACATAAAAATGCCATACATTAATAAACAAATACGTACATTTAAATTCAATTTCCCTCCGTTCCCTCCTAAATTAAACAGCACGAGATCCAATTCATCTCCTAGACTCTTCTTTATAATATTCAATTTCTTTCCGCCGACTCCATTTGCTCCATCCACATACAAAGTTGTTGTATATTCTCCTCTTACTGGTAACTTCTGACGTATATTCTTAAACGCTCCCACTATCTTCTCGTAATAACCTGTAATATCACAATTGGCAATTATTTTACTGTTGGCAATAATTTTACTATTGGCAATTATTTTACTGTTGGCAATAATTTTACTATTGGCAATTATTTTACTATTGCCAATCTTACTAATATTATAAATGCAAAAGTTTGGATGAATGTTAGAGTTTGTAGCCTAAACGGCAAAACAGATCTTGATAAAACATGGCATGTAGAGGATAGTCTGGAAGAACACATAGTCTAGTTTCTTTTGTTTTTTCTACAAGGACGGAGTCGTGGGCAAAAAGCTAGTTTTTGATTAGTTAGTAGTTATAGTTTTTCATTAGATAAATTACCTTTCTAACGGTGAAACAATTTTTAAATTGGCCTAGTAGTTTTTGAGTTATTACAATACATACAAAAATACAAATCTTTCCTCTGTATAATATTAGTATAGCTTGGCATATATTATTATTGGCAATACATTTAAACGTAATTAAAAAATAACTCGTAAATTTTTCTCTTTTGCTATTCTTAACATGGTATCTGTTATTGCTATCTCTGTCATTCGGTTTGTATAAGTAGAGATAGGTGTATACCTTCTTCAGTGGGTGTTCCGTATGTGTTGTCGTTGCGACACCTGACGCAGTAGTGCAGTATGGGCGTGGTGACGATACCGAACTCCTTGGGCGTGCCCTTGAGAGCAATGACGCCGTGCACCGCGGCCGCAGCCAGGCGCGGACTTGTGTATCTTTTACAATACTCTTATTAAAGCTTACTATATCATTATACGTTTAATGAGAGTGAAATAATAAAGCATTTATCTTACTAATAATATAAATACGAAAGTTTAGATGGATGTTTGTTACAGTTTGTAGCCTAAATTGCTGAACGGATCTCGATAAAATTTGCCATAGATGTAGAGGATAGTCTGGAAGAACACATAGACTACTTACTTTTGTTTTCTAAAATACTACGCTTGAACATTTTGAGACGAACAAAAAACAATGCAGCTTATAAATGATTTTTTTTTATGAAAAAAGTCGGTATTAGACGGCTAGTTAATATTATCCCTTTTTTGCACTCACAGCTATCTATTTAGGTATTTATAGGAAGACGGAGCCTGTTTCGTAATGAACAAGGCAATTTTACCTGAAGTGGGTCACTGCGGAGTGCCGCGATTGTGCATAGAAGCATCACTCACCTGGTGTCCATCCCAATGAAGACGGACGCTTTGAGCGCCATATCCGCGTTCACTTCCTTTATTATCTCCGCCGTTGTCGACTCTAAGTCATTGTCACTGCAACCAACAATACAACACAAATATTATCTGTACTAAAATAATAAAACGCAAACGCAGTTTGTTATTAGAGAAGGTAAGGAGTAAAAGGTTAGCATGAAATGAAATATTATGTAATGACAACGATTGGCCATTTCAATACAATAAATTACGTGGTTTTGAGGTTTACAATAGATAGATTTTTTTATATAATATAAGGTGGCAAACGATCAAGCGGCCACCTGAATCCACCGAAATGAAAAGCGACCGCTGCCCATTAACAACAAACCCTTAATTGACGGGGGAGGAGACCCACATAAAAAGGACATTTCCCCTTCACATGCGTCTCCTCCACCGTCAAATCCACTTTTCCTTTCCATCCTTTCCTCTTAAAAAAAGGGCAGAAAGGGAAAGGGACTAAAATTAGACCTCCGGCACCACACTCATCAGACGAAACGCGGAATTGCTTTCACTTCACTCCTGTTTTCTGTGTGGTCGTGGTATTGCTGGGGGCGAGCCGGCCCTGCAGTGCGAAGATGTTAAAGCGGGCTCTACCACTGTTGAAAGCGTTAGTATGATTATGTGAAAAATGTTTCAAGTGAGGTGCCATCTTTATTTGCCAACATTCTCTATAGATTTTATATCTCTTTGGTTGCACGCATCATTTCGTACATAAACGGAGTTTGTATAGCAATATACCTGACATTAGCGAGTCTCGTGGCGATCTCCTCCCAGCTCTGTTCCAACATTTCACCATCAGGGTCGATCAGTTTAACACCGTTGTCTGGTTCCAGATTATGTGAGGCCGTTACCATAATGCCGATCGTACGACCTGAAACAGGGATAAATTGCATGAATTTATTTAATTATAACTAATCATCACCATTACGTCCCGACCGAGAGACTCAGAGCCTACTCCAAAGTTACGGTGACTAGACTATAGTCAACGACGCTGCACTACTGGTTGATTTCATAATATCTTTGAATTTCTTCGCCCATATGTGTATCACGATGTTTTCCTTCTCCGTGAGAACATCAGGTAAATTATGTACATACTAGCTGTTCCCATACGACTTCATCCGCATAAAATTATAAATAATAATTTTATTGTTCACATTTGTCAAGTTGATTGCATTTTGACAATTGCAAATGTCAAAATGACATGACATGATGTCAAACCATGGCAACCTTGCTGCCTAGATGTCGGCAACAACTTATGGTCTCTTTCCCACATTAGGGTTTTTATCCAAAATATTTACCCTTTAAGTTTAATGAAGTGAAAATATGTAGCCTAAAGCGTGACGTAACTGTAGGGCTTTTTATTAAAAAATGAGTTATTCGAAAAAATGCTGTGATTGTTGATATCTTAGGCAACAAAGAAGTGTGTGTTTACGTGTTTTATGTGTGTGTGTTTAGTATAGATGAAAATTAAAAATATCGAAAATCACATTGCTTATTGGATTCGAACCCAAAATCACAAGTCGAGTGCCTAAACGACTGAGCCATCTACGCTCTATTTTAACTATGTTGTCCCAAATACCAACGACAAATAACGATATCCTTTGACAAAAGATACAAATTGAAGCCAACCTGGTCGTTGGCGCAGTGCCAATTGCATTGCGGTAAAATTGCTCTAGTCTGTTTCAAAGCAGTTACGTTATTCTATTTATTGAAAACTAAAACATCCAAAGTAACAAGAACAAGACCCAGTCTAAAATGGTAATTAAAGTTAAAGCATTGTTAAATAGAATTAAGTTGAAGCGCCATCTATATATACTATTACAATAAAGAGTAAACACACACTTCTTTGTTGCCTAATATGTCAGCAATTACAGCATATTTTTGAATTATTTTTTTAATAAAAGCCCTACACTTACGTCACGCTTTAGGCTATACATTTTCACGCCATTAAACTTAGAGGGTTAATATTTTGGATAAAAACCCTAATGTGGGAAAGAGGCCACAAGTTGCTGCCAACATGAAGGAAGCAAGGTTGCCATGGTTTGTAATCGTCATGTTTTTTTGACATTTGCAATTGATAATGTGACACATGTAAACAAGAAAATTAAATTTTCATTATTTTATTCGGATGAAGTCGCACGGGAGCAGCTAGTTATAATTATTAAAGCGGCTGATTTTAGTTTTTTATTTACTCACTATATTTGACTCAGCAAAAATTAAAATCTCTACGCTAATCTTTTATTTTAAATATTAATTCTGCAGAAAAACATAACTAACGATGTTTCTTTGGATAATCATACAAAATTATAAATGCGGATTTAGATGTAATTTGGTATAGACGGAGAGGACAGTCTGGAAGAACACATAGAGTATTCACTTTTGTTTTTTTTTTAATTCCACCTAGACGGAGTGTCGGGCGAAAGCTATTGTGAACCATAAAATTAGTAAATTATATCAACAAAACTGATATGAATCACAAATCAACGTAAAGCTTGTAACACACCTTCAGTTAAAACTGTATTCTGTCTCAAAATCCGAAAGTGTATAACTGTCTTAACCATACAAATCGATCACCACTTCTAAACCAATAATGTTTATAAACTATCCTTTTTGAAGTCAAAACGCCGGTAATAAATCTTCCTTTCCACTCTTAAATGTACTGGGAATTAACCTTTTCAAAGACTACAAAGGGAACTCGTTTGTTTTCCATGAATCTGTAACCACCTAAGCACCCCTGGCTTCCATTTAAGTACGGATACGCTTTATACTTCTTGAAAACTCCGAGACCTACTTGGCAGTATTTACTCGCTGTATAACAGAGCATTTCAAATGGATTATGTAAACTTTTATATCGGCGAAGAAATTCAAATAAGTGAAGTCAACCAACCTGCAGTGGGCCAGGGTGGTTGACTATGGCCTAGTCACCCCTTATTAGGATAGGCTTCGAGCCCCTCGGTGGGGACGTATAGTGAGCTGGTGATGATGATGATGATGCAACTGTTATACAATGAAAGACCAAAATTACGGCCTTATAAAAGTAAAATTGTTAAATAGATTTGTTGTCATTTCGCATTTCAATTCACATGTGAGTACATCTTTTCATATTGAGTTATACAGCGTGTTCCAAATATATCGCGGTCCGCAATGCGACTCGCGCCCGTACCGGAGACGGCCGATCTCAGGTACGCTTGCACGCTCCGACAAATCAACAAGTTGAAACACTTTGGGAACAATCCTAGTTATAAAACGGAAACTAGCGCTTTGCCTCTTAAGTCAAAAGCAAGTTAAATCATTTCAAATAAAACTGAGGACTTCTATGGAAGGGCCATATGAAAAACTAGATTTCGTCTGCGACTGGTCTGTGTATGTTTAAAAAAAAGCCTAGTAGCCTATGTGTCTTTCCAGACTATGTTTTACATCTGTACCGAATACGATCGAGATCTGTTCATCAGTGTAGGCTACAAACACACATCCACCCATCTAAACTTTTGCATTTATATAAGTAAGATATGCATAACAGAAATGCAGAGCAAAGAAAATATATCTATACTTCTATACAAACATTAAAAAGCGTAAACACACAACTTAGCTATGTAGGGTTTCAGCAATCACAGCACATTTTTGAATAATTATTTCTTAATAAAAAGCCCTACACTTATGACACGCTTTAAGCTACATATTTTCACGCTAATAATCCTAGATGGTAAATATATTAGAAAAAGACCACGTGGGAAAGGTACCATAAACTACAAGCCGCCAACATTAAGGAAGCAAGGTTATTATGGTAACGGTAATTTTGACATGCAATTGAGAACTTGATAAATCTAAACAATAAAATTAAGTTTTTATAATTTTATGCGGATGAAGCCGTACGGGAACAGCTAGTATATTATACAGAGCTATGTAAAATAGGTCACCTTGTGTGTGAACTAAACTATTATAAGATAATAAACCTACCGACCTGACCTAGTAAAGTGCAGCCACAAACAGAAATCTATTACACAATAAAGCATTTCATATCGCAATAAACATTTCCATGTCACTGCGGTTATGCACTAGTTGTGACCCGCAGTTTTATGCGCTATTCAATTTAATTTAAACGTAATAATCATCTGAAGTAACCTGACCTATCAAATCTATACTTCATACTATTATAATAAAGCGTAAACACACACTTCTTTTTTGCCTAAAATGTCGGCAATAACAGGATATTTTTGAATAACTCTTTTTTTAGTAAAAAATCCTAGACTCACATCATGCTTTAGGCTATATATTTTCACGCCATTAAACTTAGGGGGTAAATATTTTGGATAAAAACCCTAATGTGGGAAAGAGACCATAAGTTGCTGCCACCATCAAGGAAGCAAAGTTGTCAGTTGTCATGTCATGTCATTTTGACATTTGTAATTTGACAAATGTAAACAATATTTTTTTTTTATAATTTCATGCGGATGAAGTCGCACAAGAAGAGCATCAAATACAGAACGATTTTTTCATATTTTAGTTATAGTTCCCGTGATATGTTTTCTTTGTCTCGATGTCTCGCTTTGATTCCTGTGAGCTTATATGGAGGTGAGCACACTATTCAATTTTTAGTTGTGCAACTAAGTTGAATTGGCTGAAAAACAATCGACAATCGCTCAGCAGTTGTGCGATAGATTATTCAGACCTGTGCGCCAGCCCTTCCTGTTATTTCCTATGCAAGTGGCAAGTGAATACCGTGCCAGATATAGTTCATCGGTCCTACGATACAATTGACCACATCCTCGGTTATGTCAGATCCTTATCTAGATTTCACTACAGCACATACATTAATATAATAGTAGCTTTCGGCCGCGAAAGCATACGCGTGAAATTAAAAAAATGCCTATGTGTTCTTCCAGACTATCCTCTACATCTATGACAAATTTCATCGAGATTCGTTCAGCAGTTTAGATTTCAAACTCTAACAAACATCCATCCATCTAAACTTAAGCATTTATAATATTAGTAAGATAAAATCGATTCGGAAGTGATAAGAAAAATACTTCTACATCGTTTTAGAAATACTTAAACATATTCAAAATCGATAACGAAGAAATCGATTATATTGGTTTCTTTTCACTGTCTTATTCTAAAACCAAAGAAATTAATATAAAAATTTACGCTACTGACCAGGACAAATTTCGAAATCAATGCAAAAACCTGCGGCATTGAGAACCCGTTGCATTCCTACGGATACAAATTTTTGGCGAACAGACTGCCTTTAAATGGTCAGCAAAAATATGCACACAATACAAAAAAATAATAATATTTAAACAATTCAAGTGACAATACTGTTTACCCTAAAAATAGCTCAATGAACTATCGTACCAAACAATTGATCACATCCTCAAATAACAGTGATATAGTCGAGACATACTGTTGTCTCTTTCTTTCTCTTTGAGAAGAACAGAGGCGGTAATATGTTTTTATAGTTGTTTAGTATGGACATTCCAATGAGTCGTCAAAACTCACCATTTTTCACACGAGACCGGATCACTGCCAACAGACCCATTCGGTAGACCACATGCTCCAAGAGATTGGCTCTGGAAACGAGTAAAAAATAACATTTATATAGTCACATTACACACGTTAAAAACATTTTTGTATTAATATTGGTTCTTTTCTTAATTTGAGAAGCAAAAGGTTAGCGTGGTATGGACATGTTATGCGACGAGACGATGGGGACATAAACCAGAAAGTGTTATGAATGAATGTGGATGGTTACAAAGGAAGAGGAAGACCGAAGAAAGTATGGATGGATTGTGTGAAAGAGGATATGCTTAAGAAAGGAGTGGATTCAGATATGACGGCTGATAGACATGTATGGAAGAGCAGCACATACTCTGCCAGAGATAAGGGCAAGTGTACGATGATTTAATTTTTAACTACTAGTAGAAAATACATTAAGAGAAATCTGCACTAAATGAACACGTAAGAAACCACAGTACTACTCTAAGAGTGACCCCAAAAACAAAGGAAATTAGAGGACAATCAATTGCTAAAAAAAGTCAACTATAAAAACATTGTCATAACATCACTTCCTAACAATCCTTTCTAAGAATATGAAATCATACCAACATTGAAAAAATTGACGCATCTGTAAACAATGGAAACCTGACACGTTGTCACATATGTATAACCTTTAGCAGAATCATAGCGATAGCCTAAACAAATTAAAGTCCAAGGATTGTTTACATTCCAGTACTTCATACCATATTTCTATTGTATGAGCAATAATTATAGGAAACTAGCTTTAAGAACGCAACTCCGTCTGTGTGTACATATAAAAGTAGTCTGTATGTTCTTCCAGACTACATATACACTACATCTATGACAAAGTTTTATTAAGATGCATATAGACATCCCGGTCATTTTTTCCAAAAAAAAAAAGAGATATAGTAATTGTATCATCATCATCACCAGCTCACTATACGTCCCCACTAAGGGGCTCGGAGGCTACCCTTAGTAAAGGGTGACTAGGCCATAATAATAATTGTGTATTAAGGGTAAAATCTACAATCTGATTTTACAAGAATACCAACAAACGACAAGGAGAACGTTAGTTATGAGTGTGGAAAAGTACACCGGTGTTGGTAGACCTAGAAAGAGATGGATGGTGCATGAAAGGTGTCATCAAAAAGGGAGTGACTGAGATGACGTATGATAGAGTTATGTGGAAGACAAAAACCTGTTGCTGCAATAAGCAGGAAAATGATGAAGAATTCCAAAAAACTAAATATTACGTTAGTAAAAAAGTTATTTTTAATCTAATGAAGGTACAGAAAACAAATGAATACACAGTAAAATACATTAAACCAATAATATTATATGTTCAAGTGATTATAAAATAAATGAAGTAAAGGCTCATCCACATTAAGACGCTCAAAGCATAATAATAAAACTACTGGTATAATTTCAAAAATTCTTTCACCGTTAGAATCTTTACTATTATTCTATATAAGTTATTTTTTTAATTTCACACAGAGGAAGTCGCGAGCAACAGCTGGTAATAGATAAATAAAAGTTTGTGGTCATATGCTTCAATTACTTTCATTTTTAACATTGTATAAAGTTATACTTAGGAATAAACTGAGTATAAGAAAAATTTGTACTAACATTTGTTTATACTCAGTTTATTTCTAAGTTTAACTTTGTACCGCGTTTCTTTGTAAGTTTATTAGTGTTTAAAATTGTGGTGATTTTAGTGTCAAAGTTTTTAGTGTGAATAAACCTTAACACTTTGATATCACAGATAAAACAAATGGCCGCATTCTATCTGTTATACTTACAAATCTATAACTTTAGTTTGCCTATTGTTATCTTTATACAAACATTATTATCTAATTCAATGGAAATATTAATTTAAAACTAGTTTTTCTTATAAGACAAATAAGTAAAAGAATGAATTATTTTGTCAAAGCCCTTATTAAGAGATGGAAATATTTTCAGCATTTCTATTAGAGCCATGATTATTACATTTAGTTAAATATTTGGTTAAATATGAGATACTAGCTGTTGCTTACGACTTTACCGCATAAAATAAAAAAGATAATATGAACATAGCCTATGTTATTTACTGATAAACTAGCTTTTTGATGGTGAAAGAATTGTAATCACCCCATTAGTTTTTGAGTTATTTCAATACATACAAAAATACAAATCTTTTTTTTTTATAATAATAGTATAGATTTTGACTTGAAATAAATTAAATCTTTTAGATTTAAATTTTTACTAGCATATAAAAATATATTAATGTGGCCTGCAATATACTTTTAAACGGATAATCAAAATTAATTTTATAAAAAAAACTAAATGGGAATCGCAAAATTTGAATACTTAATAGTTCTCTATTTTAAAATCCATTACTAACAAACTTTATGAGTTCATAGTATAAAAACTTTGAAGAAAGAATTGCCAATAAATATTTACATGTAGCCCATTTGTAAGTGCTAAGTGCATGGCACTGAGCCAAAAATACTTTAAAAGCACTTTAATGGTAATGCCATATGTATTTTTAAACAGAGTCAATATCCTAACTTCTAAAGGTCAAAATTTAAAAATACTACATAACTTGCCCCACATGGGTCCGCAAAGTATGTGCTGCTCTTCCATACATCTATCAGCAGTCATGAATTCACTCCCTTTTTAAGCATATCTTTCACATATCCATACTTTTCTTCCTTCTGTGGCCATGTTTCTGGCATGTGTAAACTCGACTGTGCATGTCAGAATTATGGGGAAAAAACAATATCAGTAAGTTACAGATTAGCAAGTAAGATAAATGCATGTGAATAAAAGATCTTTTCCTCTCACTCTTTTTTCTACTCTTGCAGCCATCAATTGGGGGAGGAAAGTCCTGGAATGGAGGTAGCAAAAGAGGACCAGAAGCATAGGGCTTCCTCCATCTGGGTGGACCAATGCAGTGCACTGCTGCACATGGCGGGAAGTTGTAGGATGTGGAAGGTGGAGGACCACATTCTGTGGAAGGCATTAGGGAAAACCTATATCTAGCAGTGGGCAGAGCTGTTGATGATCATGATGTAGCGATCCATATTCAATCTTTTTATAATTGTCCTTTTTATATTGCAATGTAAGCCTTTACAAGCCATGTTGTCACAATTTAGTTGACACTTTGGTGCTTAATAAAACTGCAACTGAATTGTGGCCTTTTTTATATCATAAAGGGCAAGCAAGGGGCAACTAAAATTTGCACATAGCGGGATCTCTATTGACCTCTATAGGCAAATTTTGTTGGTGCTTTTGGTAGCCTTAAAGGCCCCTACAGTTGTCCTTTAATAAATGGTGAGGGTGACACCAAGAGGATATCCCCTACATAAGTGTCTCATATACTGCCAAATCTAAGTTGAGTATAGTTTATTCTGATCTGTTTAATTAATTTTTAATAGTGTTTACTTTTTTCGCAATCAAGTTGGAAATCAATCTTTTATAAAATGTATTTACTTGTAAAAGTGTGACAGTTAAAAAATGGTTTAAAGTTAAAACTGCATTGCAGACTTGCTTGAAGGCTGTAACTAAGTTACATAAAAGGTGATTGTACATTTCAATTGATTTCAATGCCACTCTAACATATTAGAACAGTCAGGTAAACAAGGTCTCTTCAATTAAAAGATTAATTAGTCATTGAAATTAATTATAAAAGTATGTATAAATACATATTAATTTTTATTTTAATGGTCAATGACTTGGTATAATATTACACGGACGTTGTGATGGGCAACTTCCCGTTGCAAACAATCTTATAGGTGAGTCATTTATGCAATTCCAAATAGGTCCTATATACTTGTACTTGGTGATTTGTCGACGTGACATTTTTGCATACTAATAAGCGCGACATAAGGAATTTTAATTTGATGATGATTTTAAAACTGTAATGTATTTTAAATTAAGTAGAAAACATAATACAATAATTCAAAAATCATTACTCACTTAGTTCTGAATCCGGCTGTGCCGTATTGAATGAAAACTTCAGTAGTTTTTGGATGCATTTCTCTGGCGAACGCGTACACGACTCGAAGGCTACTCGGCGGCATCGTGTTGGGTGAAATTAATATATAAGGCCGCGTATCACTCAGTTACAATCACTTGGAATCAACAAACGAGAATTTCACATTCCCGCGTTGACAGTGGTTAGCTTCGACTGACTGAAGTGAAATGCCAAATGTCACTGCAAAAATAACCGACCGTTTTAAGATGTCTCCCATAGTCTACTGGAATGATTGACATTACTAAAATATGCGTACTAAAAAGTTTAAAAATAGCCTTGAGTGCAAGTCTCACTGTACATTTCTTTTTCGTAGGATTATCACAAAATATTCTATCCTTGTCAAAGAATTTTGTTTCCCAAAATCTTAGTAGTAGCGAAAATAGACGCTAGATGTCGCTACACAAAAGATTTATTTTGATGTTGCTACTAGTCAAAAGATGGCGGTATAAGTTTAAATCAGTGATTCTCAAAAGGGGATCCTCAAAAATAACAAATGCCTAACCCCGTAGTCGAATTTATCGTTTTACTCTTGACAATCGAGAATTCTATGTTTTGTTTTAAGAAAATTTGTTAATTGCTTGGTCGCAGCACCCTAGTCTTTATGAGCATGTCCTCACTATAACGATTTTTTCTTATTTTACGTTTCATTGAATTTAAGAGTTAAAGATATGTTTCAGTGTCACAGCATTAAGGCATTCATCATAAACATCAATGAACTCATAAAACATCACGCTTTTGACGTTTTCAACACAAATGTTTTAAAAAGAAAACACAAATCAAATTTTTAGAAGCAGCTCATTATTTGAGAAACGCGCGATTAGCAACCGGTCTCTGTGACAAACGATCGCAGTCGTTCCGAAAGCAACGCGCCGTGACGACAGAGAAAGAAACCGACGTCTAATAATACATCTTGTTTGTTGTTTTAATTTAGATAAATAAGGACACATGTCTTCGTGTCGTAGCTAATTGATTTAAGAGCGGTCGAGAGATGACTGTCGGTGGTAGAATGCCTCGCACGCAACTAAACGAATGTAATTACGAGAACTAGAATACTATGTAGTGTAGCAACATTTATATGTATTTAAATTATAGATAATTAGTTGTTGCTCGCAACTACGTTCGCGTGAAGTTAAAAGTATAACCTATGTTATTCAGCGAAAATGTAGCTTTTTAACGGTGAAATAATTTTTGAAATAGGCCCAAATCCAAAAATACAAATCATCTAATCTGCAGATGAAATCATCCACATATAAGACTCCGTTTTCATGACTTTTATATTTTGTTGTTATTAAATTTATAACCTTATATAATAATTTATGGTATACCAATAGTCAGTAAAAGAACATAATCGTGATATGGTTAGAAGAATTATTAACTAATTTTAATCTATTCACCGCTAGAGGTCGCTACTTGTAAAAATTATCCAGAATTTTAACGGAAACCGAGCATCAACAATAAAATTAAACCATCAAAAGATTTATTTGATATGCCTACAATTAAATATGTTTCTAAATTCTCCGTCACGGTCGAGTTTACAGCGCCCAACACTAATTAGTCAGATTCCAAATGTCGCATACATTTGAAGCGACTAACGAACAAACTCGACGTTTGAGATCTCATATCACAAGATTAATTACATACATTAATTAACGTTTGCATCTCAAACGGTATAATTATTGTTGTATTAATTAATATCTTTGCGTTGTAGGTCAATTGGTGTTCGAAAATTCGTGCATTGTTTATTAAAGTGGGTGGTAAAAAGTTCCGCCTTCGCAAAACGAGACAAGATTTAATTTTTCAACGACGCAAATTGTAAAATAAATATTATAACATATTACATTTATCTGTAAAATAAAGCAAAGTATTCAATCTATACTATTATAATAAAACGTAAACACACACTTTTTTGTTGCCTAAGATGTCAGTAATCACAGCATATTTTTGAATAATCCTTTTTTTCATAAAAAGTCCTACACTTACGTCACGCTTTAGGCTATATATTTTCACGCCAGTAAACTTAGGGGGTAAATATTTTGGATAAAAACCCTAATGTCGGAAAGAGACCATACGATACGAGCTGCCAACATCAAGAAGCAAGATTGCCATAGTAAGGCATTTTAACGTTTTCAATTGAAAATCTGATAAATGTAAACAATAAAATAAAGTTTTTATAATTTCATACGGATGAAACCGCACAGGAACAGCTAGTGTAAGGAATAAACTTAAAAACTACTCGGCACATTTTAAAGGTTCATTTGCCATTAGCATCTGACCTATATTTTTTTCTAATTGTTTATACTAATGTTATAAAGAGGAAAGATTTGTATTTTTGTATGTATTGAAATAACTCAAAAACTACTAGGTCGATTTTATTCTTTCACCATTAAAAAGCTACGTTATCAGTGAGTAACATAGGCTTTTTTGTTTAATTTCATGCAGACGAAGTCGCGAGCGACAGCTAGTAAGTTATATTATCAGACTTTTTTATATTGTGCCAAGAAAGTCGTAGACGAAGACTTGTTAAATATAAAAGTAAAGACGTTTGAGTTGACTTAAGAATTCTTCAGCATCGATCAAAAAAGGTTATCTATTATTTAGCATAAGTACTCAATTGACTATTTTATAAGCAGGGGTGGTAAACTAGCCGTTCGCAGTCGCAGAACTAATATCTACGTTTACCTTGAAGGAGAAAATTCTTACTTTTTAACTAGGTTACCTTTGGTTAAAATATAAACAATAAATTAGAGAAAAATATTATTTACATAGATAAATATACAACCAATGAGTGGCAAAATAATACATCATTTTTCATTTTAAAAACAATTTTCTGGGCCTGATATTCCATAGTAAAATTAGTAGGAAAAAAGTTGATAGCCCCTGAATTAGGTACACTCAGTTCGCAATACGTTTGTGCTTATAAAATATGTATGACAATTGTGGCGGGAATTCTGTATGCCGCCATGATGCGTGTGGTCTGCCCACACAAATGCGCGGGAATTTTGTAGCCGCCATTACGAAATCCAAATCACCACTATGAATTATTTTTTTCATCGTGTGAAGTGGCCAGTTATTATGTAATTGTTAATACAGGTTTTTTTGAGTTTAACGATGACTTTATTTGTAAAGTAGCTGTTGACTTCGTCCACGTAAAATTTAAAGCTTTCTAATGGTGAAAGATTTTTTTAAATCAGTGAAGTAGTTTTTGAGTTATTTCAATACATACAAAAATCTTTTCTCTTTATAATATAAGTATGGATGAATTTAATTGAATTTTAACAAAAAAGTAGAATTTAATTTACTCTATGACGATAAAATTAAATAGCTTACCATAGATATTAGAGTATTTTAAGTTTGATATCTAATCTTGAGTTGATTTTCCAAAAATTTTGCAATGTAAATGATAACTGAAGATATCCACCCTATCTATATCAACATTTAGTTCGCATTATATTATATTTATGTTCTGTTAGGGCATGTTTTGATCACATACATATAACAGGCGTGAAGTAGAAGCAATTCCGCATTTCGTCTGATGAGTTTGGTGCCGGAGGCCTAATTTTAGTCCCTTTCCCTTTGCACCCTTTTCTTGAGAAGGATGAGAAGGAAAAGTGGATTTGGTGGAGGAGATGCATAAGAAGGGGAAATATCCTCTCTACGTGCATCTCCTCCTCCGTTAATTACATGTAGGCAAAGCATCTGCAATTGCGGATGTTTATGCAGCGGTCGCTTTCCATTTCGGTGGATTCAGGTGGCCGCTTGCTCGGTTGCCACCTCATATAACGATAAAATAAAAATATAGAATGCGTCTTACAACGCCTTTCGTCATTGTCTAGTACACTTGTCTACAGCTGCCAAAAGGTTAAAAATCACAAACATATGGGAAAGTGTTGTACCAAAGCTTGAAAGATCAATGATCGCTTGAAATCGAACCCTCATCAGCGTAATGAAAGTCCGCGACACGTTCGTGAAGGTAATGTTACTATCATATCACGATTTCGAAAGCTATACCTTCACGGTGGTCCTCTATGGTCTATGGTACAATCAAAGAAACTGGTGGTGTTCCCATATATCACAGTTTTTATTCCGCGTCTCGTTTCAAACAAGACGCGGAATAAAAACCAATGCCACGTAGATTATAAGTGTATCTAGAAAAAAATCTATTAGTATACAAGACTAGTTTCTTTTTATTAATATCCCTTCGTTTGCACTCACTGCTAGATAGTTACTTATTTGTAGCAATAGGCGGAGTTCGTCTGGTTGCAATGAACAAAGAAATTTCTCCTGAGTTGGGACACCGCGGACTTTCGTGTGTGTACATCTGAAGTAAATACAATTGTAGTAGAAGCATACTTGTACATTTAGAACCCATCCAAAGCCGATATATATTAAGGTGGGGTACCGATTGACTTTTACTTTCTAGCACAAAAATTCATAAGATAGTATTTGTAACGTCAACAAATTTTTATTTGATTTTTGCACTGGACATCTATTGGGTGTAAAGTACACCAACAAATCTTATACTTTAGAAAATAACATTACGAATAGTTAATTCGTGTTAGCTTAACAACTGCTGGGAAATATTATTTACGATTGACTATACCAAAGATATTAAAACAGTTTCATAGAGTGGACATTAAAAACATTTTTTTAGAAACTACATACATGTCAATGATGGAAATCAATAACAAATGACAATTGACCAACGTGTCAAATCAGACTGGTTACCTAATGATAAGGAGTCCTATCCACTTTAATTTGATCGTGTTGTCCTGTCTATTACATATTAATGTCTTTGTAGCGAACTAACGTAACGAATATTTTAATCTTTACTAACATTAAAAGGAAAGATTTGTATTTTTGTATGTATTGAAATAACTCAAAAATTACTGAGCCGATTTAAAAAAAAATCTTTCACTATTAAAAAGCTATGTTATCAATGAGTGACATATACTACAATTTTTTATAATTTCTTTTAATTCGTCGCGGACAAAATCGCGAGCAACAACTAGTAGGTATATAAACTATTATGAAAAACTGAAATGCCTTTAATACAGGTATTTCAAAAAGTTGATCAGTTTTTTCATACACTAGGACCACTAACTACTATTAACTACTGCACATCTCGGTGTTCCCGCTGCTCGTTTGCCCCCTCTCTTACAAAAAATACTAGCCCGTCTCCCCCTTGACCGGCTTGCCCCAAATCAAGGGCTGGCGACGTCCAAATGTAAAAATATACACATTTTATTGCTGTAAAATTAGTGCAATGCTTTTAAATACGTTGATAAACCTCCGAACTCGCTAGATACGCTATTAAGACCACCTTTCAACTTGTGCGCAGTAATAAATGAATAAAAACAATTAGACTGCCACAAACATAACCGTGTTCCTCCGACCTTCACTGCTCTTGTAAATTGCATTTTAACGATATTGTAATACGACCTAAATTTGAATATGATTGAATAGAGAAAAAAATTCTAAGCCGCATAACGAATACTATGAGACTGCGACTACAGCAATCATAGAAGAGCGTTTATTCGATCTTAAGTCTACCAAAGATGTTCAGTTTTGACAATTGAAAATATTCATATTTTGACATAAATAACGTCAGTTGTTAGAATATTAAACGTTGAAAATTGTTTTAAATGTTATACTTCTATTAAAATATCATTTAATAACGACATAAAAAATATGTGATACTTTTTATCTCAAACATTTAGTCTTAGAGAAAAAAATACCTTATATTTTGTCAAGTTCTTTAAGATGCATTTAAACAATGACTTTTTATATGTAGACATCAATATACGCTACCGCTTATGCACTATGTAAGCCACTGGCAGAGCGCGGCGAGATGAAAGCGGGCGGCGCGTTTGAGACGCGCTTTGCGGCGCAATTAGGCCGCCGTAATGAGAGGAGCGACACAGCACCCGCTAATCGCACCTTAACGCCGCTAAAATGACCTATCTAACTCTATCAACTAAGTATAATTTTTTTCAGGAATAACATTTAAAGATTCAACATTGCAACGACAAAAACAACTTTTTCTCATCGGATGAAAAAAC
>NW_013525314.1:249891-259125 GCF_000836215.1 Papilio polytes | reverse complement strand
AGGGTGGTAAAGAGAAAGGGACTTAAATTAGGCCTCCGGCACCACACTCATCAGACGAAACACGGAATTGCTTCCATTTCACGCCTGTATTATGTGTGACGTGGTATTACACCGGGCATGCCGGCCCATTCGTGCTAAGATGTTAAAGCTGGCACTACCACTGTAAAAATACATTTGCATTTGTAAAATATTTGTTTACTTAATTAATTTGTTAAAAATAAAATACTTGAAATATAATAATTTACAGTGAATACCCATAGTAAAAAAAATATTTAATTAAATAATGTTACTACCACTAAAAGCGACATTTTAGCGCTCATAGAGCTTGTAGTTTAACCCTAAAATGAGTCGGGCATTAGCGCAATGGATCTCGCAATCCGAATAAACGATAGTTACCCAGCTCTCAGGTGCCCAGCCACTATCATATCACACATCAAATGTACATTTTTTCAGTGGTAGTGCCCGCTTTAACATCTTAGCACGAATGGGCCGGCACGCCCCGTGTAATACCACGACCACACAGAAGACAGACGTGAAATGGAAGCAATTCCGTGTTTCGTCTGATGAGTGTGGTGCCGGAGGCCTAATTTAAGTCCCTTTCTCTTTACCACCCTTTTCTTATAAGGAGAGGATGGGAAGGGGAAGTGGATTTGACGGTAGAGGAGATGCATAGGAAGAGAAAATGTCCTCTTTATGTGCGTCTCCTCCTCCGTCGGATAAGGGTAGGCAACGCATCTGCGATCGCGGATGTCTATGGGCAGCGGTCGCTTCACCATTTTGGCGGATTCAGGTGGCCGCTTGCTCGTTTGCCACCTTATGTTATAAAAAAAAATGTACTTTATCTTTTGTTTCTTACATTGTAATATCATTATATCAAATTGAATTTAACTATCTACGCCATTAACTATACTTTTTATAATTTTTCTACCATCATCATCATCTTCCCTGCCTTATCCTACTCCCGTAGTGTCAGCGCACCGGGATTTCCTCCTCCAAATAACTCTATCATCCGTCATCTCACTCATCACTCTCTTCTTGATCATGTCTCCTGTCACGCAATACATCCATCTCTTTTTAGGTCTACCTCTACCGGTACACCCCTCCAATTTTAATATTTTTTCTAGCATACTAGTTGTGTACCGCCACTTCGTCAGCGCAAAAATAAGTTACATTAAATGTTAAAACATTTTTGTCTCAATACTTTTCTTACTTAAGTTCATTGATATTGTATTATAATATGACTTCAAAACATCGTCTACTAAATATAATAGCTACTAGCTGTTGCCTGCGACTGCGTCCACGCGAAATAGAAAATTGTAATAAAGCCTACAAGGTGAAAATTTTATTGAAATCGGTCTAGTTCTTGAGTTATTTTAGTACATACAAAAATAATTAATCTTTCCTCTTTACAATATCAGTATAGACTAGGGCTTAACTTTGTAAACACCTTTTTTTAAAGTTTTTTAAGCTAGCGCTTGACCACGATCCCACCGACTGAGAGTGAAGATTTGGTCGAAAGATGGTACGCGCTACCCTAATAAATACGCATTCACTCTTTTCTTGAAGGCCCCCACGACATATCTGTTATACCTTTTTTAGTTGTGTATTTGCATAGTTTGTATTGCATCCTCATTTTAGTTAAATCTATTATAATTTAGTTCTCGGATAGTCGAAACTCACATAATTTCCAACGAGTAACTGTTGAGTTTAAAACAATTAAATCACACTTTTCGACTCCTTAACATGAAACCCAAGATTGTATGCAATTCCTTTAGGTTACCTTTGTTTTTTTATTCTTAAATAACATGTGATTTTCTTTTGAACTGTTTCTTTTTGGTACACAATACCTTGTCAACAGAAAGCGATCTCATTTGAAATGCATTGAGAGATTAGAATTCATTTTGTTGACAATTTACACCTTCAAAATGTACTGATTGATTGACTTCTAACAAATATTGGTAAAGTCAGACATAACGATTTTGTTAGCTTTGCATTATACATTGCTGCTTTGACAAAGTCGTACATTAAGTTTACAATACAAAACAGTCAATGGTATGCGTTTTAATATATACCATCGCCTAAATGATCAAAGTTTTTCATACAAAGCTCAAAATCCTTTGTAAACCTTCGCTCATAATGACAACCATCGATGACAGATGACCGTATTTAAAAATTGAGATTTCGCTTTGACTTTTAAGAGACAGGATCAGTCACACTTTTGACTGATCCTGTCTCTTCCCCTCTGTCGAATGTAAGCGTAAATTCTAAACTCGCATTTAAAAAGTCAGTGTCAATATATGCACACATGAGATCATCTTAACTGCGGGGAAATGCGTTAGAAGTTCTTTAATACGGCAGATTGCCTAGTCCATTTTTCTATATTCAAAGTGATTTCGTATTGTTCATTGAAGAATGAACCTTATTTATTAACAATTTGCACCCTCTAGTGATCGTATGGTGACGAAATATTTATTTAATTTGAAAAGGGTTTGAAAGGCAGACTAAATACGGAGGCGCTAAAAGGTGGTCCGTTGAACTCAACTTTGTACTACGGACAATATTGACTTTACGATAAATACATTTGGAATATTGTCTTGTTTTCCTGTTATTTAGTTAACGCAAATATTGAATATATTTATTACTAACTTTCGCCCGCGACTTCTTCCGGGTGGAATAGAAAAAAAAAGTAGCCTATGTGTTCTTCCAAACTATTCTCTACATTTATACAAAATTTCATCAAAAACCTTTCAGCCGTTTAGACTACAAACTCTAGCAAACATTCGTCCATCCATCTAAACTTTCACACTGTTCTTGTAATAGGATGATTTCTAAAGATAACTTTTTTAAGCATGTTTTATTGAAGAAAAAAAAATGCCTAAGAAAACGTTTTTTTATTGCATTGAAAAAACTAAGTAATAAATTTTATGCTAAATTATTCAATACTTAAAAGTGAGTTATATCTAGTCTATGTTAATTTGTTAAAATAAAATCTCAATCCCGTCCTCTACAAGTTAGAAAATTTAGGTATAACGTAGAATTACAGTAAACTCCTTTACAACGCGAATTCCATACCACTCTATAACGCCTAAATTACCCCTATAACGCGAATATTCGCAACAGTTTTCAAAAGAACTTGTGTTATATCTCTGCGCGTGTTATACAGGGATTCCTACAACACGAAGGAATTAATAACGCGGAACCATCAACTACGTTATAGGGAGTACTGTATTTTTATACAAATAGAGTTACTTCTACAGCGTGTGTCATCTATCACTCCCGGTTTTGAATACTGACACTAAATAACTCATAGTACATCGGTCCCATATTGTTGATAGGGTGACCACAAGACACAAACATACAAAGACATTACCTTTATGAAGTAGTTAAAATCCGTATTCCTTTATCTAAATAAATATACCAAATTTATATTTTTTAGACAGGAGAGAAAGGATATATCAGTGATAGCGTAGCGTTTTATTAGTAAAAGATTTTTTTAAATCGGCCCGTAGTTTTTTAGCAATTTCAACAAACATACAAAAACACAAATCATTCCTCTTATTATAGTACAGATTAGTGTTAAATATATATAATACAATGGCATTCTATATTATCAAATAATTGATAATTAAACTGGTAAATCATAAAAATAATAATTAACGAGATTACTTTATCAAGTCTAACATTGAAAGAATCAGGACTGTCCTACCTTTATTGTAAAAATATAGCAATCTTACATTTCAACATCTGCGGCAGTACAATACAAATGATTAGCCATGTCCAATGTGAGCGGTTCTTGTCGCCTGTCGCTTGTCGGTTGTCGCTTGTCACCGCTTTCTTGTGGACAGATTTGGTTGTCATGAAATGATGACAAGTGCGGTATCATGTAACCTTAAATATCCATTGAATAAATCTTATTAATCTATACTATTATTATAAAGGGCAAATATTTTGTATTTTTGTATGTACTGAAATAACTCAAAAATAACTGGGCCCATTTTATAATTCTTTACCCATTAGAAGGGTAAGTTATCTGGGTGTAACATAGACTATATTGTTTTATTTTTTAATTCCACGCGGACAGAGTCGCGGGCGAAAGCTAGTCACTAGTATTATAAATGCCAAAGTTGGATGGATGTTTGTCAGAGTTTGTAGCGTAAACTGCTGAACGGATATCGATGAATTTTGGCATAGATGTAGAGCATAGTCTGGTAGAACACATAGACAACTTACTTTTGTTTTTTTACTTTCATACGGACGCAGTGGTGACAAAAGTTAGTCTCATATTATTGGAAGTAGCTGGTTATAAAATTGACATATGAATACCACTAATCTACTAATGTTATAAAAAGGAAAGATTTGTATTTTTGTATGTATTGAATTAACTCAAAAACTACTGGGCCGATTTTAAAAAATCTTTCACCGTTAGAAAGGAAATATTTCTATAACTAACATGTGCCATATCTTTCAATTTCACGCGGACGAATTCGCGGGCAATAGGTAGTACATAATTATCCTATGTAATATTTTACTCGCTATAAATATTTGTTGCATCAGTATTACTAAAGTCTCTCTTCTCCATCGGCGTTAAACAATTCAATTTTGCCCCACACAATGACATTTACCTCAAATAATATACCCTATATTTAAGGCACGATCTATTTGGTCTAAATCATTAACGGAAGTGAACCCCACTACCGCATTATGCCGCATGTCTGCTTTCGACCATTAAACTTCTATAGCACCCGAATACACGGAATAATTACATTCGCGCTACAGCAAGCGTATTCAATCCTCACTTTACGTAATTTTATAAGGAATTCTCTATTTCACATTGTTTATTAATTGTTTATAAGTTTATATCATTTATGACTTAACAATATCAATGCACTGACTTTTTTGAGAAAAATCCTAAGAAATAACAACGGTTTTCATTTACTTAGCACTCCTCTCGGGCTATTCATATATTGATAACATTAACGGAAATGTATTGACATCAAATATGAACGACTAATCATAAATTTAGATTTAATTTCTATATTCCAATTAACTCTTAATTCGGAGGAGCTTTTTGTAGTAAAATAATAAATATTATAGATTTGTTACCAACACACTAAAATCAAAATCAGAGGATTGGATTCAGATTTGACAGCTGATAGAGATGTATGGAAGAGCAGCACATACTGTGCCGACCCTCCACAAGGGGATAAGAGCAAGTTGATGACACTAAAATCAAAATCTCATGTATTTTTCTCTGAACTAGTTCAGTAGATTTTTTAAATTAGTTGTTCATCACACTGGACTCTAACGAATTAAGAGTTAAAATATAGTTGCATGTACTTATAATCATTAATGGTGGATACGGGTTGAATACATTGTCCGCAACACGAGTGCGTCAACGGACGATATTCATAATTTCGGGTGCGGTCATTATAACACATCTCAATTTAGTTTTAACACATAAATTGTAATAAGTAGGAGCGGCGGATGCGGGTGGCCCGGGGATTATCGCCTAACATTAGTAGAACACGTGGTTACCTACCAATTTAAGTTTTTTTTGTCTAATTTATGGATAAAACTCACCTGTTTTGGAAAATATATTTCAACCAACTAGAAGATGGTTTAACAGATTTATGATATGTTACCAACACACTAAAATCAAAATCTCATGTATTTTTCTCCAAACTAGTTCAGTAAGTTTTTTTAAATTAGTTATTCATCACACTGGACTCTAACGAATTTAGGGTTAAAAAATAAAAGTAAGTACCTAACCGCTATGTGTTCTTCCAAACTATACTCCACATCTAGGTATGCCAATTTCATCGAGATCTATTCAGCGGTTGAGGTTACAAACTCAAACAAACATCCATCCATCTAAGCTTTCGCATTTATAATATTAGTAAGATACTTAGTTTTTAATAACAAATAAGGGAGCAGTCCTTTGTTTTTGATTGTAACGGCTAAATACTGAAACGTTATTTAAACATGTAACTATAATCTATTATAAGGTCGATTAAACTCCAACTTCCATACAAATGACATTTATCAGATTGTACGGCGCTTACTAAGCGAAGTATTTCAATCCGATTCCAGTATTTTTAGTAACCCAGGACTATGATTACGCGAGTGTTTTTAAATTTAAGTTCACAAAGACCACGTCTTTACCTTTACAACTTCATTAGGAAGCGTTAATTTCGCTTGTTTTTTGTTTCTCTAAGGGCGGAAACAAACATCCCGTGGGCGTGTGACGTCATTTGCGAGTGTCCGGGTTCGATTCCCTGCTCGGTGATTACGTCACGTCTCTATTTGTGATTAACACGTAAGGTGTGTGGTCGGTAATAGGTGCTCATTATTTGAGGTTATTTTTTGTTCTGTGGTCTGCGGTTTTGATGATCTTTTCGTTTGAAAACAAAAGTGTGGTTCTTGTTGCTTGTTAATGTACGAAGAACGGAGATGAAAAGTTATAGCGAACTCATCTGAACATTTTTACCTTTATTAGATAGGTAGTAGTTTTCGCCCGCAACTGCGTCCCCGTGGAATTAAAACAAAAATAAAAGGATACTCACCTATGTGTACTCCAGACTATGCTCTTCATCTATCCCAAATTTCATCCAGCTCTGTTCAGCCATTTAGGCTACAAAATCTAACAAATATCCATCCATCTAAACTTTCATCTAACTAATATTATACGAGTAAATGCAAATGTTTAGATGGATGGATGTTTGTTAGTTTGCAGCCTAAGTGGATGAACGGATCTCGATGAAATTTTGCATAGATGTAGAGCATAGTCTGGTGGAACACACAGGTTATACTTTATTTTAAATCCCAAATGGACGGAGTCGCGGACGAAAGCTAGTTAATAATATTATCAACATAAGATTTAGGTATAGACTACAAGAGTCAATTAAAAACAAAACGGCAAAGATAATGGAACAATAACAATTTCGACATATCTATGGAAACCCTAAATATGGCGGCGCCGGAAATAGACGATGATTGGTCGATCGCGGCACGGGAAAGCGCGCAATATGGCGTCAGTTCCGGTCGTAATATTTAATGGGAAATAGCACCGACACTAATAACACAATATTGGTTCGCTAATGGCCGATCACAATTGATTTTTTTGGTTGTATTTAATAGTTTTACGCAATTGATACCAAATATTTACTTCCATATAAAGCGTAAAAGATTTAGGAGAGTGATATTTTCTTGTTTATTTTTTAAATTGTCTTTTGACCACTGTATCGTTTTAAAATTAAAAAACATACATTCGTAAGATTAAATCACGTAGAACATTTTTATATCTGTAATAACTTATGATTATAATTTACTTTATTCTATACTAAATTAAAAATACGTTACTAAACGTTAAGTTAGGAACGCGTTCGCGGTGTACTTTGACTATAGAATAACGGACTAAGCAAATATTTAGCGAGGATAAAGTTAAGATAGGAATCATATATGTAAAATTATATGGATTTTATGAATGTACAGTGATTAAATTTACTCACAAACAAGCACAAAGCAAGCAAGTTATCGTTCGTTTTTATTAAATGTGTGGCAGGTCCTGTATATTAATAGTCAAAGGCAGTTTTAAAGCTATACTATTAGCTACTGTTATGTTAATTAATACGGGGACATAAATTAATATAAAAACACTTAGATTTTTTCATAAAAAAATTTTTATTAAATTATAACCTGAGTAATAAATTTAAATAAGTAGAAGATTTTTAGATTAAGCCATTTTAATATTCGCGCAAAGCAATTAATTATTTTTTTATAATTAAATATACCCAAAGGTTAAATTAAATATGAAAATTTTAGTTCCCATGTTTGAAATTGTGGGAATTAAAATGTTTTAGAAACACATTTTTGTCAATCTATACTATTATAATAAAGCGTAAACACACACTTCTTTGTTGCCTAAAATGTCAGCAATTACAGCATATCTTTGAATAATTCTTCTTTTAATAAAAAGCCCCACACTTACGTCATTCTTTAGGCTATATATTTTCACGCGATTAAACTCAGGGGGTAAATATTTTGGATAAAAACCCTAATGAGGGAAAGAGACCATAAGTTGCTGCCAACATCAAGGAAGAAAAATTACCAAAGTTTGTCTTCTCATGTCATTTTGACATTTGCTATTGATAATTTGACAAATGTAAACATTCTCATAATTTCGGATGTAGCCGCACGGGTACATCTATTGGATAGAATATTCGAGTATGTTACAAGGAGAAGGTTAGTTATGTGTGGTAGGTACACCGGTAGAGGTAGACTTAGAAAGAGATGGATGGATTGCATGAAAGGTGACATCAAGAAGGGAGTGATGACTGAGATGACGTATGATAGAGTTATGTGGAGGACAAAAAACTGTTGCGCCACTACGGGACTAGGATAAGGAGATGATGATGATGGTGAGATAGAATTTGAGCAAATTAATTATACCATTTTTTAATCATTCCGTTACACCAAAAATCGTACACCGTGAAGTTATACCAAATGTAAACAACCACAAAATGGCTGACAGTCCTAAAGGTAACTATTCTAACTGCATACAATATATAAAACGTTCTGAATTTTGAATTCTATTCAAAATGAAATAAAGTCGATAATGTCTTTTTACTTTTGAAGTGATAACATTGCATTGAGGGTGACTTTAATTAAATAAGGGGTGAGAGACGATTTGTAGTTTTAAAAGGTTTTACTAAGAAGTAGGTACCACTCTAACAACTAAAATATTGTTTAGTTAATTATTAAATAAGTTTTTTTATTTATTTAATGTAGGTATAATACTTAAACTTTGTGCTTAGATTTAGTGATCTCTTAGAATACCAATAAAGTGTATCTTGCCAAGTTTTAACTTAGTTATGCTTTACGTTAGTAAAGATCTAACTAGATCGTAAGGTTAATTTATCTAAATACGTAGCAATCATAGATTGTTAATTAGTGATAATTTTATAAACTATATTCAAACGATTCGCAATTACAAATTGATGCGAAAATCAGACGATAATTTACAGTCGGACATTTAACTTTAATAATCGGTTTCACGCCTCCCACGTCGCGTCGCCCGAGCCTCGGCAATTAACTGATGAACTATAAATGAAGGAAAGTGGCAAGTTGCGGTGACAAACATCACTCGTTGCCAAGCTAAATGTAGCGCCGTACTTAGACCCGGCGTCTTCATCCCGGTAATTAAACGATACCCCCCCACCGCCCTCCTACCCCCCG
>NW_013525314.1:225731-249222 GCF_000836215.1 Papilio polytes | reverse complement strand
TTCACATGACCAGCAAAACATTTGAAGCCAACAATACTGATAATGGAGGTAAGTTCTTACTTGGTTTTGTTATTCTAAGTTGTTAAGTAGTTAAGCTTCACTGTGTGATAAGTTTTAACATCAAAGTGCACTTTACACTACATGTCAGCTTGTTATCTAATGTTTGTTATTGTCCTTTTTGGTTTAAAATAAATTGTAAAATTGAAAATTTCATTAAGTTATATTAATGCAAATGAAGAAACAGATTAGTAACAGAAAGGAAGAAGCTATACAAACTAAACTTAGTTTGGTTAACCAAGCTTAACATTTCGATTTACGAAAACATAGTTAGTTATAAGTATGATTTATTTCTAGATTAATTATCTGTATCTTACACATAATAAATAATATATAGTACAAGTAAAAGTAAACCTAAATTACATTGTAATAAGTAAGTAGGCCTAAGAGCAGCATTTAGCACTTTCAATAGCTCTTATAAGAAATCCTTTTGTGGTTATTGCAAAAACATTCTGCGGTTTATGTTCTTATAAACTTGACTATAGAAATCACTGACAAATCCACATAACCACAAAGTAAAAAAGAAGAAAAATATAACCATAAGATTTTTATTATTGAGCTCAGATAATATCTATATCTTAAAAATATTATAAATTCGAAAGTTTAGATGGATGGATGTTTGTTAGAGTTTGCCGCCTAAACGCTTCTCGAAATTTGGCATAGATGTAGAGCATAGTCTGGAAGAACACAGACTACTTTCTTTTGTTTTTTAATAAAGCTTAAAATCCAAGTTTCTAACCGTATTAATATTATTAAAAAAAAAAAAACTCTTCGTTGGCGCCAGTTAATGATGTTCGCTTGTTTGAATTTCGAAGACGTTTTGTTTGTATCATTAGCGGACATGAAGCGATTTGGCGCTCCTTTCAAATAAAACGTTTTTGTTAGTACAAAATGATCTTATTTTGATAGCTTATGCTTAAGCTATCTTATTAAAGAAATTGTGATCAACTGCCAATAGAGTTTTTAAGTATTTTTTTATTAAACACATTATAGTATATAATTATAATAAACTAGTTGTTGCTCGCAAATTCGTCAGCGTAAAATTAAAAAATAATAAATAATATAGCCTATGTTACTCACTGATAACGTAGCTTTTTAATGAAAGAATTTTTGACATCGGCCCTGTAGCTTTTGTTATATTATTACATACAAAAATACAAATCTCTCCTCTTTATAGTATTACCTAGTATAAATAAAGATATAGATAAGTAGAGAAAATTCTATAAATCCATTTATTTGTATGGGTTTTGAATTAATACTTACCGTAGAACTTAACTGTGAGACTTGTATTACATTTTAGCGTTTGCCCGCGACTTATTCTGCACGGAATTTTTTAAAAAACTAAGTAATTAGCCTTTGTTTTCTCCAGAGTATGGTAGATACATATGTGTCATTTTATCGAGATCTGTTCAGCTGTTTAGGCTGTAAAATCTAACAAACATCCATCTAAACTTTCGCAATTATAATTTTAGTAAGATCTTAGTCTAGTAAGAAGTAAGTAGATTGTCTTTCTTTACATACTCTTTGATAAAACGGAGACCACAATATTACCTAGTGGTCGAGTCTGCTATTTTAAGTGATTTGTTTGTGTAGTATTTATTTTATCAAGTATATTTTGTGAATTAATACGATAATTGTAAGTGACAAATGAATGACGACAGTCGCTATTCAATTCTTATTAAAAAAATGTAAAATCACTTTGCAAAACAAAGAAAACATCTGACATTTTTCAAGATGGCTGACGGCTGACGTTGATCAGTATCATAATCGATATTCGTAATCGAAGACAAAGACATATTAAAAGAGATAATGCTCGCTCGTATACAGAAATTGGTGATTAAGTTGTGATTACAGAGCGGCGTCGGACGTAATTGAAAGATTTTTGTGAAGCGCCATCTGCGTTGCGCGCGCTGTCATTAAAATGCCCGCCATTTTTTTTCTCGTGTCATCGATTTTGATATCGATGAGTATCGATAAAATTACATAATATTATATAGGATTTTTTACAAGTACAACGATACGTGATAAATTATGATTCAATTTTTATTACTTGGCCTATAATTTCGACCACCCAAGTATATCGGTAGTCATAAACAGAGAATTTACTTTTACCGATTGTATCGATGAAAAAAGTTACATTTATAAGAGATCTAGTAACACTTGGCTTACATAACTATTTTTAATGCATTCACCTTCTCAAAGGCCGGCAACACATTTATAGTTCCTTTGGTATTGTTGTTGTCTACATGCGTCGATTTCTTCAATTGTTTTAATTTAGTCAATGACCATAAATATAAAAACTTCTTAATCGCTGTTAAAAACAAAAAATTACAAATGAGCCATGTAATCAATCGTTTAAGCATTAAGAAGTCGTTACTATAATTTAATAGAACCTTTGAAAAACGTTGTAAACCTAATTTAAACGGAGTTTGCAAAAAATGCCATTGTAGCTGGCACAATAGAGAAAGAAGACATCAACATTTAACAATGGCCGTACCAAATTCGAACTTACGTTAAAAGGCGGTGCCTAATCTTTGGCGCATATGTCATAGATTAAAATATTTAAAAGCAGAACATTAGTCATTGACAGCACGGCACAAGACCGGTTGATTGAGGAAGTCATTTCTTGTATTTCTGAACGGAAATAATATATTTTTTATCCAACATCCCCCTGTACACCGCGGGGCATTAGATATTATTGTTGTGGAATATCTCTATCATTATTATACGTACATTAGATAAATGAGCGGTGTTTTGTATGGACATTTATATCGCGATATAATTACGAGAAAATGAAAACGTCATTTCCACCGGCAAATAAATTGATGCCGAGTTTTTAATTACAACTAGATGACATGTAATATTGTTAATTGCTTTTGATATATGCATTGTTTAAGTTTATAATATATTTATAATATTTATTATCATACTAATATTATAAATGCGAAAGTTTAGATGGATGGATGGATGTTTGCCTAAATGGCTGAACGGATAACAATGAAATTTGGTATAGACGTAGAGGATAGTCTTGAAGAACATAAAGGTTACTCAGTTTTGATTTTTTAATTGCACGCGGTCGCAGTCTCGTGTGAAAGCTAGTTAATAAAATATTACAAGAATATGACTTACAATCTAAAATACTTTTTTTTAAAAAATAGCTTAGAAATAATTATGCTTTGAACATCATTGTGGTATAACATAACTTTACCAATATCACGGTACACAAGCCAAGGTTAATCTGTCACAATCATTTCTAGTTGAATATGACATTAAGTTCAGTTAATTCTGATATTATCTGTGTAATGATCGTACGTGTAATTTATATAGTCTGTGTCACATACAATGTAAACGATATTAAATATTTTACAAAGAAATGAATCATTGATGGAAATTACTATGTAGAGTGCAACGATAGAAATCTTTTTAAATACAGGCAAAAGCAATTTTCTTGTACATTATTTTAATATTAAAATGTTTAGTAAGAAAATATGTAATTCTTAACTTTATTTTTCTGCATGGTTTAAAAGAAGAAAAAAAACTGTCACACTCGACAACAGTCCGCATCGAAATCAGGACTAACTGATTGATTATTAAATGTTACTTAAAAAAAATATAATAACTACTTCGAGTATCTAGCTACCCTAGGTCATCGTATAGCAACACCTGTAAATTAACCAAAAATATTCTCATCTCTTTGAAATTTAACTTCATTATGAAATAACGTTTCAATTCACGCTGAGAATTATTACATTTTATTGCCCCACAAATTATTCCTATACAACCTCCTGTGGGGTCCGCAAAGGTGTCAGTCCCGACGCCTTATATTACCCCTATTATGAAAAAAAAGAAAAAAACGGCGGCAAAAAGCCACCGCCGCCATTATGTAGCGTACACACTGAGCTTTTACACGTATAAAGTGAGTTTTTGAACGAATTCGCTGACTAATTGATAGTGAATAGGGTTCTTTATTTAATTGGATATCTATAGGGGTGTTCTCTTCATTGGTTACCGACTTTTTTATGCAGTAAATAATTTAAACCGGTAGATAATTAATTTTATAAGCTTTTATTAAATCAGTATGCAATGTGTAGGTAATATTGTAGATTTTTTTTATTAATCTGAACTTAAGAACTGAACTGTTAGGGAATAATTGTTTTAAACCAAGAGTTATATTAATATTAGCTGTTTCCGTGCGACTTAATCCGCATAAAATTATTAAAATTTTATTTTATTGTTTACATTTTTCAAATTAACAATTGCAAATGTCAAAATGACATGACATATGACGAACTGTGGCAACCTTGCTTCCTTGATGTTGGCAGCAACTTATGATCTCTTTCCCACATTAGGTTTCGGTTCCTGATTTTCAGACTGAACATGTAGGGTATAATGTAAATTTGTCACACATTAGGGTTTTTATCCAAAATATATACCCCCTAAGTTTAATGGCGTGAAAATATATAGCTTAAAGCGTGACGTAAGTGTATGGATTTTTATTAAAGAAAAAATTATTCAAAAATATGCTGTAATTACTGACATCTTAGGCAACAAAGAAGTGTGTGTTTATAATGAATAGTATAGTATAGATAAAAATACACAAAACAAGTAATGTAATAATGCATTTAAAATGAGCACAATTTTATGATAATCGTTAAAATATGTATAGATTTCGTATTTAAAAATGTAATGTCCTTCAAGAAAGAGCAATTTAAAGTAGCAAGGTGTCACTGTAGTATCTTGCATCCTTTTCATCCTCTTCGAATAAGAAAGAGACAAGACAAGAATTAATTTAATTATAATATTATCCGGACACAATCAACGGATCCTATCGCTTCCATCTGTGATGGGTTGAAGATGGCTTTATTATACGTTCGATTTACAATGGTGCAAGATTTGAAGGGTGATACAAAAGATTTTGAAAAAAGATGACAGAAGTGCATTTAATTGAAGAGTTTTATATTGAAGGCTACATGTTTTTTACATTTGTTTGTATTCAGTGTGTTATTTATTTAATTAGTATAGCATCTCTTAATCTCACTAACCTTATAAATGCTAAGTTTAGATGGAAGGATGGAGGCTTGTTAAAGTATGCTGCTAAACTGCTGAACGAATCTAGGTGTAGAGAATCTAGAACTTATGGGCTACTATTTTTTTTAACTCCACGTGGACGAAGACGCTGTCGAAAGCTAGTATTTTAATAAAGTGTTGTGTTAAACACAGTTATGTTATTGCTGAATTTTCCTTTGTAATGTAAACAATGTTTTATGTAGAAACTAGCTTCCGCCCGCGACTCCGTCCGCGTGGTATTAATAAAAACAAAAGAAAATAGCCTATGTGTTCTTTCAGACTATCCTCTAAATCTATGCCAAATTTCATCCAGATCTGTTCAGCCGTTTAGGCTACAAACTCTAACAAACATCCATCCATCCATCTATCTATTCATCCAAACTTTCACATTTATAATATTAGTATGATTACAATAAATTACTTTAAAAATACGATTTTCCTCCAAAAATAGATCTAAACGAATTAAAAAAATATTTATCATTTCCCGCTTGCACATGTTGTAGGCGTGTAGATAATGCATTACGTCAGAAGCCTCCATTATTTAATAACGTCGAATTAGTCCGGACACCCTGGAGCAGAATTATTGCCCTGTTTTTGTAAATAAACCGCCGGCTTTTTGTAAAAACCCTGTTATTTTGTCCCATTCGACGAAACGAGTTACCTATCTTGTGAGGTCTATTTCAAAATGTAACTGATTTCGTCGTAATTATTACTAAAATTTTCGAGGTTTACAAAGATTAATTAAAGTCGAGTAGTATTTATTTATTTATGAAAGCTATAATTTCATTTTAATATATAATTTTCATTATAAGTTGAATATTGAAATTGATTATTAAATAAGACACACAGAGACTTACTAATGCTGTACTAAGTAACTACTTTAGTAATCATTAACCTAGTCTGAATAAGTTAAGCAACTTACTGTAGTTATAAATATTATAAAATATAAGAGCAAAAACTTGTATTTAAATATCTTTAAAATTAAATGGATAAACGTAACGTTTTGTGCCTATTTCATTTTCGCCATTTTGGCCCTGATGGTTGTGATTTGTAGCGGTGGTAACTATAAGACACAATAAGCGTTTACGAAGCAAAAGCTGTTGTTTCCGATGTACAGTCCATTTATACAGATCAATGTTAAGAACATAGAGAACTTTTTTGTTTCGTAATTTAAAAACATATAAAGGCAAAAACAAAAGAACCATTAGACATCACACACCTTTCAAGGGCTGTCCCTTAATAGATATTGATTCAGATAACACATCCCTAACCAATTGATTAATTCCATTTTTTTGTTTTTAAATTGTCTGTTGGAAATGTGTGCCCCTACGGTTTGTCGGTTTTTTGATGTCAGGTGTGGTCCTTAATAATTGATAGGTTGTTTAAAATGGGGAGGTTTTCTGAGCTTTATGTATTAAGTAAATATAAAGTTAGTAGATAAGATACATTTGATGTTTTTTCTATCCTTTTGGATGGTTCTTTAATTGGATTACATACTAACTTGTAAAATAGAAGATAGTATGTTCTGTATACTGTTTCGAGAATGGAAACAGATATACAATCATAGACAGACGGAAAAACAGACAGAACGTTCCATTATAGCAACGGAAATATTATGTTCGCGAAATATGTTTTTTTATGTTCCTTACAGACAACCCATTTTTATTAATTGTATGGATCGCATTAAACATTTATTAGTGATTAAATTATCATGTAAATTTAATTATTAAAATAAAATTAAATGATATTAAAGCAATTTTCATTAATCGAAAATAATGTGCAAAAATTTGTTCAATATCCGGTTGTATTGCGAATAATTATTATTTTATTATATTCGTATTATGAATAATGTATACCACCATCTGCTTTACAGTTATATTTGGAAATTAATTACATCAAAGGAAACATTGCGAACATATTGCGAGAATTATTGAATCCAATCAAGTAGATCACAAAGAAAACGACGGAAATATTAAAAAATGGCGTCTAAAGAATTGTATCAACATAATAAGTCACGACTTTTTCGTCTCATTTACCGAAACACGCGATTTCTTTCATCCAAAAATATAAACGTCCAAAAGTTTTTTGAATTGGTCTCGAAATTTTTTTTCATATGACAAGAGAGAAAGAGATTTTTAAAGGTTTTGTCGAAGAATTTCAATTGTATATCGATAATTAGTGGTGTGCGGTATCGATAATATCGAATTGTCGATTAAAAGGTAAAATATCGAGGTCACAGAATAAATAATTATGGGTTCTTTAGTTTGTCGAAAAAAAATTAACAAAAATCGGCTGGCAATACCCATACTTGTAATGTTTTCTACGTTATATTTAAAAGTGATAAAGTAATCAATTAACTTACAATTTCTTACGCACTGTAATTCTAGATAACGTTAGGAAAACAGAGTGAAAACAATTTAATTGAATTATGTTTACATTTTACTGGTCCGCACGATTAACCATATCGAGCTGCTTGCTGATTGGTCCGTTTGAATTTAGAACAATGGCGGGCGGTTGACATATCATAGAGTAATAAACTAAAAGAATCGAACGAGTAATAAATAGAATCTTTGTCCCAATTAGTTCAAATCAAACACTTAAATAGAAACAATATTTATTTAACAGTTATGTTTTGAAAAGTTAACGTGCGTTAAATTAGCGTTACATTAAAAATGTAATTCATATTGACAGTAAGTCACGAAGACTTACTTTGTAAGAGGCAGCGAACTTAACAACGTTTAAAATTACTCATACAAACACAAAAGACGGTTGAGAAATCTCTTTCGGGTATATTACAACGGCAACTTAATGCGGTGTACCATGACACTTAATGTTTTGAAAAGTTTGTTTTGAACACATCACCATAGTTCCGGTTTTAACGCAACTAAGCCTTGGGCGAGAGTTCTTTAACGTCCTATTTTTAGCACTTTTGGGTGGTGTAAAAAGTTATCGGAGTCTTTGTGATTCGCAGACCTGTGTCGCCTCTTTCGATTCAGCACTCTAGGCGATCGCCTTTCCGCGCCCTGGGCTGTCACCCTACTGGACCCTACCTTAACGCCATCGCTGTATATACACATATGTACATACACCCTACAATGACAATATCGAAAAATTATAGAAAAAAGAATTTCTAATTAAAATACTGTTTTAATGTCTCCGTCTACCACACGAATTCATCAAAAACATTACTAGTTATCGCCTATGAATTCGTCCGCGAGGAATTAAAAAAGAAAACAAAAGTAAGTAGCCTATTTATTCTTCTAGATTATCCACTACCCACATCTATGCCATATATCAACATCCGTTTACGCGGCAAATTCTAAAAAATATTAACCATTTAAACTTTCGCAATTATAAGTAAGAAGTAAGACTATTAAGATTCTTAGTAAGAAATGAAAAAGAATGTAATAATGTGGAATTTATATAAATATCTAAATGAATTATCTACCACACGTAAATATATGACTTTAAAAGCAAACAACTATTTATTTCTTAGCATTAAGACAAGCGTAATGTACCAGTATGTTAAACATATGAAGTATCAATCTACTAATTCATACACACCTCGAATATCTATAATTCAAATCAATGAGCTATTTATGTCAATAATAAATCGCTAAAACTCGTCTAGAAATAGACTGCGTATTTGTTGAATTGTACATTTGTGTGCTCAAGTGTTCTGTTACACTACTCTGTGCGACAAAATTAACCGTTAAACTGTTCCAGTTAATTCGTATAAACCTCATCATAAAACTTTTACCTACGGAGGATTTATTTATAATATAAGGTGGCAAACGAGCAAGCGGCCGCCTGAATCCGCCAAAACGGCGAAGCTATCGTTGCCCATAGACATCCACAATTGCAGATGTGTTGCCTATCCTTAATCGACGGAGGAGGAGACGCACATAAAGAGTATATTTCCTTTTCATATACGTCTTCTCCAACATCAATTCCACTTTCCCTTTCCATCCTTTCCTTACAAGAAAAGGATGGTAAGAGAAAGGGACTTTTATTAGGCCTCCGGCACACTCATCGGGTAGGTGAAGTATTAATATTTTATATAGGTATCTCTATCAGATTTCATCGCTGAATTAACTACCTTCTTTTACATATCGTTTAAACACTCATACTTCTTCGGTCTTCTGTTGAATTCAAACTAGACTAATACAATTGGACATTCGCGACAGCAAGTCATAGATTGTATGGACAATCACAAAATATCGTTCTCATTGTGACAGTAGATTGACAGCACTATATTGTGCGTTACTGACAAACTGTACTGGTCTAGTGTGAACAGCACATTCCTTTAATCTTGTGGCCATCAATATTTCAATTTCGTTATTTTCCTGGTTTATGTTAAAACTAAATTCCGTTAAGGATCTTGTGGATGAAAAAGTGGGGTGCTAATATGTTATTATTAGTTTTGTTAATGTCCATAGTCAGATTTATCCAACTATAACACTTATGAAAGCGATTGTACTTCGTCTTGACAGAAGCAAGCTACAATACGTAACAAAATGACTCCTTTGTGAACGAAGACATATTGATTTGAAAGTCATGTAGTGATCGGAAAGCCACTTAAGTGGTTATATTAAAAATGAATGAATTCATTTATAACTTTATACAAATTGGTAAATGACAGTTCCTTTGTTTCCTCTGTTTTAAATATCGCTATCTCAGTTTTTTCAAAGTGACTAAGTGGGACGAAAACATATTTTCATACAAATGTAGAGGATACGTAGTCACGTTACTCACTACTCTATAAAAGTTTATCTATACTATCTATACTAATATTATAAATAGGATTTGTATTTTTGTATGTATTGAAATAACTCAAACACTATTGGACCGATTATAAAAATTCTTACACCATTAAAAAGCTACGTTATCAGTGTGTAACATGTTTTATTTATAATTTTTTAATTTTACGTGGGGAAAGTTGCGAGCAACAGTTTTTTTTTTTCAACATTTTAAAAGAAAAACATAAATAATATACCACTACTTCTACTGTTTATTATCATTAAGTTCTAATTTTTTTATAAAAATACTAGCTGTTCGCGTGCGGATTCATCCGCGTAAAATTGTAAAAACTCTATTTTATTGTTTACATTTGTCAAATTATCAATAGAAAATGTCAAAATGACATGACATGACAAACCTTAACAATCTTGCTTTCTTGATGTTGGCAGCAACTTATACTCTCTTTCCCACATTAGGGTTATTATCGAAAAATATTTACCCCCTAAGTTTAATGGCGTGAAAATATATAGCCTAAAGCATGACGTAAGTGTAGGGCTTTTTACTAAAAAAAGAATTAATCAAAAATATACTGTAATTGCTGACATCTTAGGCAACAAAGAAGTGTGTGTTTACGCTTATTATAATAGAATAGATTAACCTTTTAAATGTTCAATCGTTATCTCTAAATTAGTTCAATAGTAACCATCGAAAGATTTTGTAATCGTTCCTAAAACCGCCTTCAGCGCTCCCCCGATTGCCATAAATAACAAAGCGGCAATACAGTGGCTCAATAAAATAGTCGACTGTGTCGAACCCAAATAATCAAACTTTAAAATCGATCCAAAGATATTTTTACTTCGTATGAGAGAACAAAAATAGATCGATATTTTTTTTCAGTTAAGATCCTTATTACCTTCAAAATCTATTTAGTACTAGTTTTCGCCCGCGACTCCATCCGCGTGGTATTAAAAATAAACAAAAGTGAGTAGCCTATGTGTTCTTTCAAACTATGCTCTACATCTATGTCAATTTTCATAGAGATACGTTCAGCCGTTTAGGCTACAAACTCTAACAAACATCCATCCTTCCATCTACACTTTCGCATTTATAATATTAGTTAGATAACTCCATATTGGTATAATATTCAACAATAGTAAACATATCTTAGTTAACTAAAAATGGATCAAGATCGGTTATTGGGTTCGATCGTTAGTTGGTCTCCGGTCTTAATATAGCTCCCATTGTAATCCCAGTTGACTAATCACTGAGCCGGGGGCGACGTAATGAGCAGCAATAGACCGGCTTTAATTAAACGCGACTCCGTCTCTGATTGAATTTGACGTACGACTAACCGCCATTTTGTTTCTATGTTACGCTCTGTACGTGATTACAGTGCCCTGGGCGATATTACTACCGCCCTTTTTTAACCCTTTTGATTTATAAACAGGGTTTCATGAGATTGTATGATTTCCAAACTTCTGTTAATTCTTTCTGTCTGTGCCCTGGGCGGTCGCCCAACCGCGCCTTATCTTAACGCCGGCCCTAGTTATGTTTGCTTCTGTATTTGCTTAATTTCCACTGCATAAACTGGATTGTTATCTCTATTTTTTCACAGAGAATAAATCTATGTTTAAGAAAAAAACAAAAGTAAGTAGCCTATGTGGCTATCCTCTACATCTATGCCAAATTTCATAAATATTCGTTCAGCGGTTTCGTTACAAACTCTAACAAATATCCATCCATCTAAACTTTCGCATTTATAATATTAATTTAAGTATGATTAAATTACTGTTTTTTGTTATTACTGGTTGTAGTGTTGTTAAGGATTAAATTTTGTTTTTTTTCTTATTGCAACAGTAATTACACGCTTGTTTAAGAAAAAACCTTCAAATTGAATTGACTTCTTTACGTTAAATATTTTCAACGTTAGTAATGATTTTGTTTGAGAAGAAAGTATTTAAAATTCTTTAAGTAGCGGTAACCACTTGTAAGCACTATTATCTATTACCATAAAAATTAATTTAGATTTAAAGTATTCAATTATACTCAAAAATCTGTAGCAATCGATACTCTATAATCAAAATAGTCTATTAAACTTAAAACGCCATCTATCGATTTTTTTAAACACGTATGCAATAATCAGGTTAATGCCTCACAATTAGTTCCAACACGAGCGGCGACCACCGGCGGCGAATAACATGTGCTTTGTGAAACCGGTTCTGATTGAACAGAATCCGCTCAATAAAAAGCCATCTCAAAAGACCGCATCTGGTAAAACCTTTTGTGAACCTTCTTTAAGAAAAGGGCTACATGATTCATAATCATATTGAAGTGAACGCTATACTGGCGCACTTAAATTCATATAATTGTTACTTAAATTCTTACTTAGTGTATTTTTAAATAGGCGTATACTAAAAACAATTTGCTAAACGCCCGCACACAATTAGGTTTAGGCCCAGTAACACCACTGGCTGATAGAGGCTCAGATAGCCTAAAAATGTCGTCACTGTTAGATAAGGGAACAAAATCCGATATTTCCATCACATATTTTACATGTTCGATTGTTATCAGACAATTTACAATTTGGTGGGATAGGCCCTAAAAAGAATATAATTTCGTTTCGAATTTCACGTTTAGAAAAAACAATTAAAACTGTATTCTAATATTAATTAAACGAAAAGTTATTGTTTAAAATAACTAACAACTGGGCAACGAAACTATTCGAAATGGTGTTTTGAACTTCTTTTTGCGAACATTGCGAAATATTCGATTCGTCAAGGTCCTTACAGTTTATGATATAATTACTATAATTTGTGATATAAACGATTGTGCAAAATACGAGCAATTAACTCGTTGCTTATTACTGCCAGAAATATTCAGGACAAATAAAAAAAAACTATTAAATACATTATGGTTTGAACTTTATGATCGTCCACAGACTAATTACAATGATGGACGTCACATCTCGTACTAGCTACATTGTGCTGATCTGAGTACTCTTGGGAGCTTTAAGCCCGCAATCTTACTAAATGTGAAAGTTTAGATGGATGGATGTTTCTTAAAGTTTGCCGCCTTAACGGCTGTATAGATCTCGATAAAATTTGGCATAGATATAGAGTAAAGTCTCGGAGAACACATATGCTATTTACATTTGTTTTTTTTTATTCCATAGGGACGGAGTAGCAGGCACAACTTTTTAAATTTTCTTATTCAGCGCCTACTAGTAATTAATTTATGCATTTAGTAATATTGCTGTAATACCTAATTATAACTGAATTCCCTCAGAATGTCTCTAATTCTATTTCGACTCGACAAGGCTAGTTAGTACCGCACGCAACTGTGGTCGTAATTTTTCTTAACTAGATGATTACTAGCTTTTACCGTTTGTAGTATACAAGGAAAATATAATAATAGTGTTTATGTTTTAAATTACATCATTATTAGGCGTTTTAAATGTTACTAAATAAGCTAGAAGACAGATTCTTCAGTAGTTACAGTTAGGCTATATAGCCTAAAAATATATATTTACTGAGAATCTACTAAGGGACTGCTGTGACTAATAAAACAAAATACTATAGAGGTAAGGGTTTCCTTTCATAATTCCGACCCTTATTAAAGAAATAAAATCGAATTTAAAGTTTTAATCTTTGCGGTAGCATTTTTATTTACAATTATAAAAAAGTGAATAAATATATCAAGTACTGTATAACGTTAAAATTCAGTTAAAACTATAAACATGGCATGATTTTTTCATAAACAAGCGTGGGTTTTTAGCTATAGAATCAATCGTCCAAAAATATCGATATCTTTCTCTCTTTATACTATGAAATAAATTGAGATAGCAACATGTTTATAGCAAACCCATGAATCGCGAATGTTTTGCTATTGTCGGTCGCCATACTTTTTAATATTCAAGGATAAATATAATTGAATTAAAGCAAAGGAACATAATCGTTCCAATGATTTATTAATAAATGGTCAATTATAATATTGTTGATTAGGCAAGGTGTTTAAATCTTTGTTACAAAGGACATTCTTTTTAATATTCCGTTTTAATAATTAAGTTAATAATCTAGACCGTGTTTAGTAATGGTTTTAATTGCCTTAATAGTTGGACATGTGTTATTTTATTGCGACACGAATTAATAGTGCTCTTTTATACTTTGATTTTTGTTTATTAATTTTTACTTGACAGTTAGTTTTTAATTAAAAAATAATAATAATGTATGAGAACTATTCATAATATATTAAATAGTTAATATTTCTGTTTTTTTTTTTAATAAAATGTTTTATAGATAGAAAAGTAAAAAAAGAGGAAAAAGATGATATACTCTATGGGCACCCTGCGTCAAAGATTAAGCCATTTGATCGAGGCCCGAGGTTCGATGGTATCGCGCGGTTGTCTTCGTTTTGTGAGGCCAATCTTATTTTGACGCAACACAACCTCTCATTACAAATTAGAAGCGCCTCGCCTCTAAACGGTGCTTTAATATGCCTTTAATATGAACACATTCTATTCGAGGTTTTACAGCTTATTAACATTAATGAAATATTATAATTGCATTGTTCTTGTGAATATAATTTTTAAACGTGTTAAATTTTTATAAACATTTGTAATTAAATAACAGAATTTTAAAAAGTTTTTTACGTTCCTTTTTTGAATTCCTGTGTTTTTACATTAAAAAGCTAAATTATAATTTAAATAGATTGTTAATATATAGAAAACGAGCTGTTGCCCGCGACTTCATCCGCGTAGTATTAGAAAACATATAAACTATATGAATTACAAAAAGTTACGTATCCCTCGGGAACCGGACATTTCTCGGGGATGAAGCTTATCCCATGTGTACTCCAGACTTTGTTTTATATCTGTGCCAAATTTCAATAAGATATGTTGAACCGTTGCAGAATGATCGAGTAAACATTAAAAAACGAAATTAATGAATCCCACGGGAACCGTAACTATTCCCGGGATAAAAAGTAGCCTATGTGTTCTTCCAGACTATGCTCTAAACCTGTGCCAAATTTCATAGAGATCCGTTTAGCCGTTTAGGCTACAAACGCTAACAAACATCCATCCATCCATCCATCTAAACTTTCGCATTTATAATATTAGTAAGAAGTAAATGAGTGACTGAGTGATGGCTTTTAAGGATATTAAAAATCACACCAATTGTTTTAAGAAATCTTTCTCTACATATCTCTAAACTATTGCATCTAGAATTTGATAACAAAAATCTCCGTTACACCAATTTATACCCTACTGCGTTGTATTAGAGATGTAATCAGATGTATGTAGATTATTTTTCGTCATATAGAGACGGCGAGGCGTAGGAAATTGGACTTAACGTCAACACTTCACGATAAGTTAAAGCGAATGCGGGGCCTTTGTGGCTTAAATCTAAGTTATATGCTCTTTGAAGCACCTTTGGTTACGGGGTTTACGAAATAAATCAGTTAACTGCCCCTCTGTATTGCGTATTGGAATCGATTTCGTGTAGGTTTTAAGATAATAGATTGAGTAAATAGATAAAGCATAAAATGTAATCTTACTAATATTGTAAATGCGAAATTTTAGATTAAGATGGATGTTTGTTGGAGTTTGTAACCTAAACTGCTGAACGGATCTCGATGAAATTTGGCAATGATGTAGTCGTAGAGGATGGTCAGGCATAACTCATAAGCTATTTGCTATTTTTTTTAATTCCACTTGACAGAGTCTATATCTATACTATTGTTTGTTTGATTTTAGTAATATTTAAAGAGCGTTAAAATACCGGAAACGAAAATATTTTCCGGTGCTACAAAACGCGAATGAACTGCGAGTGTAAGCAAAGAGACTTATCTATTGTTTTCTCTGAGGCAGATCGATTTTCATTTGTTTTCTAAATGCATCTGTGTTCAACTTAAGCATTGCAATAATCCTCAAAAGCCAGTATCTAACTTTAGTGCACTAAGTGATCTCCCAACAAAGGCTGTAGTAATTGCCGAGAGCCGCGCGGATCTCGCGGTGGAAATTAATCAATCCGGCGCGAGTGCCTGCCTAATATAAACGTTGCAGTGTCGGCGCGCTTTGATCCCGGCAAGGCCTCCAATTAGCGCGCGCGCCGACGCCTTTGGCGCTCACCGCCCGCTTTGTACTCACCGCAACCGTCTCTCTCACGCGTCTCTTCTCTGTCACACGCTAAGCCTTTTTTAATAGGTTTTTTCAGGTACTATGAACCCTTTTAATACTTGGTTAATGTTTGCTATTGCTTGATACTTTTGTAATAAGATGCAATTTTTCTTCTTGACCTTTCTATACTTAAACGGTATTATTTTTGTGACTATAATAAGAAATAGTGGTTTATAAAAATTTTAAACGTAACTGTATTTCAAATAACACTTATATTGACGGTAAAAGATTTCAAATCAAATTTGCATAAAGACACAATGGTTTCATGTATGGTTACAAAAGTTGAAAATCCTTCGGAACATTATAATGCCCACCCTCAAACCCAATAAATCTCAACAATACGACTCACTTTTATTTTGCATTAAATAAAACTAAATTATATCAGCCCTTTGGATCGTTCGGTAGCCGCCGGATAATATTGTAACCGGCCACGAAAATGAATTAAAAAAACAATAAAAAGTAAAAAAAGATAGAGTAAAAAAGGTCGGAAATATCAAAGAGACGGCAGTCACGTACAGTGTTATGACTAACAGCGGGTGTTTTGGACGCTTCTCGGTGAAATTGAAGAATTACAATAAAAATTTCAAATATTGGATAAGATCTGAATTTTATAAAAAACTGTTTCTATGATTTTAAAACGCAATTTTACACCAAATTGTAAATAGTATCTTTAAAAAATGGAACATTTAAAAAATGTAATTTATGGCGTGCTTAAACCATTTTGATACTTGAAACTTTGTGCCATTTAACAATTACTTTAGCAGTGTCTTACCGATTTTTCATACATTATTTAAACAAAGATTACCTTATAAATATTCCTTAAACAATATATCAACCCGTTCAAAACCATCAATGCACAAATAACAAAACTTCTGAATGAAATGTAAAAAGTCATTGAGAGACATTCCGGCGATATTAGGACACGAGCGATGTAAAACCCGACCATAGCAAGGAAAGGTAACCATAATTTAAGCCTGACTAGGGATATAAACAATACCATATTGCGGAAAAATGTGGAACTAACTACAAAAAGTGATGTAATAAGGGCGATTAAGGCGCCAACTTTCAAGATTTTTCCAATTCAATTTTTTTTAGGTTGTAGGACTTATCATATAATCTTTTAGATATACCGAAGAACCTTGGTAGCAATGAAAAATATAACTAATTTCGTTGTATTATTTGTGATATAAAGCTTTTTTACCACTTGTATTCAAATTCCGGACACATGACAAAACTAGCTTCCGATGATATCCGACGCAACACGAAGCTATGGAGAAGCGCATGCCTTTGTAAAACGCCGACGCTATTAAAGTGCGATTAAGCGGGCCCCCGAGACGACCCGGCTCCCACTTTCGATTTTACAACTGTCTAAAATTGAACCCGCCCTATTCCGTCTCTTGACCATAGACTGCACTTGTCTCGTTTTAATAGTACAACTAAAAAAAGTAAAAATCCCGTAATACGAGAACAAGTTTATAGTTTTGTATAAAGACGGAATTTTACAAGAAATAGCTGTACAGAATTTTGGCAGTAGAAACCTGTGGTTATTTTAATTGTAAAATATGAGATGAATATAAAAATAAATTCATTTAAAAAAAAGAACAAAATTATGGAATGTATTCCATATTTGAAAATTGGCGCCATTAAGATAATTTGTCAACACCAAAAAATACGTGATTTATTTTATTTTCCAATTTAGACAAGTTCAAATAAATTATACTAAATTTTAAATTTAGATAAATATGATTGGTATTATAGAATTTAATGTAACTTATTGGATTTCCTTGTTATGAAAATAGAATCATATATTGTTTATATTATGTTTGATCAATCTGTAATCGATCGATCGATATTTTTTTCCATAGTTTTCCACTTTTTTCGATAGTTATTTACATAACCAGAAAATTAGGGGATTCTATTTGCGTTCAATAACGTTTGTTATTTGTCACAAATATTGCAAAAACACCCATAAAAGGTCACTACACTCAATACTCTTAAATGATACAAACGTGGTAATTTTTAAACTAAAAAAGACTTTATGGCACTATGTTAAGAACTATATTGGGACGACAGTTATTTTATCGACGACCTCGTAAAGTAATTGAAACTGCGAATACTGGGGTTGCCAGTGGCATGCAAATTTAACACACGAACGGTAGTGAACTTCAACCGGTCAATAACCAGTTGATTGTTTTATAACTGGGTTTCCACTGTTTACAAACTTGTATAAAACATAGTCCCTTTTATTATCTATGCTAATAATTTAAAAAGGAAAGATTTGTATTTTTGCATCTATCGAAATAACTCGAAAAGTACTAGGCCGATTTTAAATATTGTTTCACCATTTAAAAGATACGTTATCAGTGAGTAACGGGCTATATTTTTTATTTCACGCATATGAAGCAGCGGGAATCAGCTAGTCTATACTAATATTAGAAAGAGGAAAGATTTATATTTTTGTATGTATTCGAGTCACGTACAAACTATTGGGCCGATTTCAAAAATTCTTTCATCATTAGAAAGGTAATTTATCTGTGAGTAATATAGGCGATATTTTTTTTTAATTCCACGCGGACGAAGTCGCAAGCAACAGCTAGTATGTTAATATAAAAGTCGTTACTAAATGTTAATAAGTCATGAAACAAAATTGTGTATAATTGTGTTATTTAATTAATCGTATACTTTATTCTAATGTTTTACATGACACGTAAAACTATTTTAGTGACCTTTGAATTGAGACAGTGTCGTATAGTAAATAAAAACCTTTTCTGTTTTTAAAATAAAAAAGGTCAACAGCGTGCGGTTTCCGTAAATTATCTACATTGTACATTGTATGAATATTAATGGCAATATGACATTGCAAAACATACCCAAATTTTAATTTAATTAATTCCATCTATACTAATATAATAAAGCGTAAATACACACTTCTTTTTTGCCTAAGATGTCAGCAATTACAGCATATTTTTTTTAATAATAAGCCCTACATTTACCTCACGCTTTAGGCTATATATTTCACGCTGTAAAACTTAGGGGGTAAGTATTTTGGATAAAAACCCTAACGTGAGAAAGAATCAAGATTGCCATAGTAAGGTAATTGGTAATTTTGACAGTAGCAATTGAGAATTTGACAGATGTAAACAATAAAATAACATTTTTAATTTCATGCGGATGAAGCCGCACGGGAACAGCTAGTATTCAAATAATTGCTAAAAAATAAAATCAGTATCGTTTCTGCATTAGCTGAGCTTGCCACCTTTTGCCACATTTCTTTTTTTTACTAGCTCTAAGGTTTTGTATAAAAGATGTCTTATGTAATTTTTTTGCGGCAATAAAAATCCTATTTATTATTTATTTATTTATCTTGAGAATTACCGACTGTAGTATATAACAACAACAATATCGAACTTTGGCCCTGTAGTTAACGATTAGTGCTTAACCACTGAACTATCGGTGCTCCTTCAATCAATTAGCATATTAAATTGTAATTTTAATGTTTCGTAATGTCAGATGTCAATGCTGTGTTGAACATTAACAATTTTGCCGCGAGCGACAAACAGAATCGAATTACTTCACTTACGGCCGGTTTCCCAGTTATTTTAACTTTTTGTTAGTGTTTTTGGTGCCATAATTTCATGAAATGCGTTTCCTAATTATAACTTAAGTTTTGCTCTATTGAAATTTAGTTCAACCTAACAATTAAACACTAAGTGATGATAATGGTCCAGAAACACATATTATTTAACATTTACGTTGTCCTAACTAGCTGTTCTCATGCGGCTTCATTCGATGAAATTTATTATAACTTTAAAAACTTTATTTTATTGTTTACATTTGTGAAATTCTCAATTGCAAATGTCAAAATTACCGTTTCCATAATAAACTTGCTTCCTTAATGTTGGCAGCTTGTGCTTTACGGTCCCTTTCCCACGTGAAGATTTTTTCCAATTTAATTACCTCCTAAGTTTAATAGCGTCAAAATATATAGCCTAAAGCGTGACGTAAGTGTAGGGATTTTTATTAAAGAGAGAATTATTTAAAAACATGCTTTGATTGTTGACATCCTACGCCACGAAGTAGTGTGTGTTTGCATCCTCCTTGCGACGCTCAAATGTATAAATATAGCTTAATCTTTAATTAATGAGTCACTTATAATTTGTGTAGACCAAAAAAAAAATATTTTTGCTTCATATATACAAACAGAATTAGTATAATAGTTCATTTTCTAATAGTGAAGTGCTTCGACTATTGACTAATCATATACTTATACTAATATTATAAATGCGAAAATTTAGATGGATGGATGGATGTTTGTTAGAGCTTGTAGCCTAAACGGCTGTACGGATTTCAATGAAATTTGGCATCGATGTATATAATAGTCTGGAAGAACACATAGGTTACTTGCTTTTTTTTAGTTCCCTGGACGGAGTCGCGGCCGAAAGCCAGTTACAAATATATCTCTATCAGTTTAATAAAAGCTATTCCGTTACTATAATCTTAACTCTACAGACATAAGGCTCAAATTTAAATGTATTAAATCGTTATTACCTCTGCATTTTTAAAGTTGTTCTAGTTTTAAATTTGTTATAATTATAATGCACTATTCCGGGTATAATAAATATCGTTTAATAACACATTTATATTAGGAAACTAAAATCTGATAAAATTGTCCTAATCGTATATGAATATTTTTTTTATAATATAAGGTGGCAAACGAGCAAGCGGCCACCTGAATCCACCGAAATGGAGAGCGACCGCTGCCCATGAATATCCGCAATTACAGATGCGTTGCCTACCCTTAATCGACGGAGGAGGAGACACAAATAAAGAGGACATTTCGCCTCCCTAAGCGTCTCCTCCACCGTCAAATCCACTTTTCCTTCCTATCCTTTCTTCTTAAGAAAAGGGTGGAAAGGAAAAGGGCCTAAAATTAGGCCTCCGGCTGGTGCCGGTGGCCTAATTTGCTGTGTGGTCACACATCAGACGAAACGCGGAATTCCTTCCACTTCACGTCTGTTTTCTGTGTGGTCATTGTATTGCACCGGGCGAGCTGACCCTATAATGCGAAGATGTTAAAGCGGGCTCTACCACTGTTGAAATTCATTGGGTAAATTTATGCTAAGTGCCCGAAACTGGCCAAAGGTCCCGTCACCATTATGCAATAGCCATCAACATTACATAATGAATTCTTTCTGTGTTTTTTATTGTTTAATTAAGATAACTTTTTTATAAATATCGTTTTTTGCTTTTGGTTAACAAATGGCGTTTCATTTTATTTATACTATTTTAATTTAAAATAATCTGAAAGAACACATAGGCTTTTGTTTGTATTTTTTTAATTCCACGCGGACGGAGCCACGGGCGAAAGCTAACACTTAATAGAATTTAGTTCCAGATTTATTAGATTCTTTTTCGTCAAAGATTTTGTATGAAGTAATTTAACAATCGCGCGTTCCATAAAAAAGGGTTACAAAGTTTTCGCTTCGCGTAATAATGTACGGTCAACGATTATAGAATAGAACAATAATAGAATACAATAAATTGATATAAAACACACGGACAGACGGGTAACGAGGGTTCCACAATACATAAAAAAACACCAATTATCTTTTAGGTTATTTTCTGCTTTGTAGCGACCAGTGCGACTTTTTAAATTCAATTAATTAAAGTGTTTGAAACAAGATCCGTGCCAAGATGTCGTAAATTACAGTCTAATAAAAACTTAATTATGTAAATTAATAAGTCCAAAGAATTAATGGCTTGCGGCATAGAGTAATGTGCGCACAGAGCTGATATTAGCGAGTAATAGATATAAAATTATATTGAAGTACGAAATGTGCACTTTGATGATTGCTAATTCGTTTTAATAAATGTACCTAACTGTCATATAACTTTATAAGGCGAAATTTATTTTATTTTTCTTTTAATTTATACGCAGGTAATATATCGTTGTATTTCTAAACACCTATAAATATGATAGCTAAATTGAGTTTAATCCAATTAACACAGAAACACGTCGGCGATTATGATAACAGGTAACTACGAGGCGATATTCTAGAATTATCCAATTACAAATAAACGAAGCGCCACATCAAATACAATTAAAAATGAATTACTATTACGTTTCTACGCCAAGATTCTATAATTGGTCGATTACTGAAGCTCGAAGCGATACCTCTGATTCGGTAACTACTCTGTGGCAGACAGTTATTTTGATATTTAGTAAAGAACTATGTGGAATATAACTTGTGGTTTAACGAAATCTCCAAATAAAGTATCAAACCTTTTGATATAAGACTTTTAAGCTATTGCTTTTATAATTGGGTCAGAATTGAAAATGAAATTTCAAGGACGCGTTACGTTTAGGTTATGTTTGTTACATGAGACGAAAGCTACTTTTGTCTCATTCTTGACATTGATGAAGAAACAAAGAGTAAATATATAGTCTCTTAACTTTCACATCAAATCTATCTCTCCTACAGAGAGTTCTAGAAAGCAAAGGAAGGAAAAACGTATAAATCTTACAAATAATGTAAATGCGAAAGTTTGAATGGATGGTTGTTAGAGTTTGTAGCCTAAAATGCTGAACGAAAGTCTAAGAAATTTGGCACAGATGTAGAATATAGTCTGAAAGAACATGTAGGCTATACTTTTTTTTTTAATTCCGCGCAGACAGAATCGCGACCGAAAGTTAAATCTAAACCTTTAACGCAAGGAATACGTTGAAATATTAAGTTTATATCATTACGCAGCAGTACTTATTTCTACCACAACTAATTGTTCTCGAAACAACAACTTCGAGTTGTGAAATGAATATGTGAATCACATACCAACAGTGGGCAATAACAGAATATAATCGTGTGAACAGCAATAGAAATCACTACTATGTTATATGTACAACTTAATTAGTAAAAATTAGACATTTAGTAAGCTAATTACATATTATAATGATTTCAAATGGCAGATAATACGTGGAAAATATGACTGTTAAAAAAACAATATATAAAGACATTGGTAGGGGAAATTAACGTATGTGAAAATGCAATTGTAAATTTTGCTGTAACACATTGAAAAAATTTGCATTACATTAAGAAATCCGTGATTTCTCACGTTATTGTAGGTACCAGTATTAAGAGATTTTTTTAACTCATCAAAAAGTCTTGTAATATTCTTGATTTAAATGAAAAATTATTTGTATCGGCGAAATAAAAAAAAACAACGTTCAAATTAAATAAATTGCTTATGGAAAACAAAAGAACAAAGATAACACAAAAAAATGCAAGAATTGTTAACCTATTTCTTTTAAGAAATCGGTTAAAAACTCAAGTCTTAAAATGTAATATTTTATTAACGAAAAATACAGGTATCGCTATCTCTATATTTTAAAAGATAAAGAAAGGGACAACCGTATGACAAATATTATCCAGGAGTAGTAACCACAATTTGTGTCAA
>NW_013525314.1:221048-224934 GCF_000836215.1 Papilio polytes | reverse complement strand
AAAAAAAAAAAAAAAAAAAAAAAAAAAAAAAAAAAAAAAATATACCGACGAATTGAATACCTCCTTCTTTTGGGAAGTCGGTCAAAAAACAATAGAAATCTTTACAAATTTATTCCAACTTACGTAAATATTGCTTGCTATATGAGTAAGTAAAGTTGGTACGATCCCCACATCTCGGGTTACCAATTATAAGTGTAACGAGCAACGGAATATCTATTCTAAAATCATTAACCTCGCTTTAAGGATGCGAACCGTACGAGGGTTATGCATGATCGGGTTACAAAATTAATTTCTTATAACTTACAGACAAATTGTTCTAGCTTCTTTAAACGTTAAATAAAATATGACTTGCTAACGACCAACCTGATCCAATGCTGATACGAAACCTCTCAAATTATCAGTATAAATATGTATAAACATATATTGTACTAGCTGTTGCCCGCGACTTCGTTCGCGTGGTATTTGAAAACATACGAACTATATAAATAACAAAAGCTACGTATCCCTCGGGAACCGGACATTACTCGGGGATGAACCTTATTCCATGTGTACACCATACTTTGTTTTATATCTGTGCCAAATTTTAATAAGATATGTTGTACCGTTGCAGAATGATCGAGTAAGATAAAAAGTAGCTTATGTGTTCTTCCAGACTATGCTCTAAACCTGTGCCAAATATCATGGAGATACGTTCAGCCGTTTAGGCTACAAACGCTAACAAACATCCATCCATCCATCTAAACTTTCGCATTTATAAAATTAGTAAGATTATTAACATAAAACTTCCTCTTGAATCATTCTATTTATTAAAAAAAACGCCATCAAAAACCGTTGCCTTTATAGATCTAAGCGCGTACGCACAACTGTTGTGCAATTGTCGATTGTTTCGCAGCCAATTCAAGCGTTTAGTTGGACAACTAATCGAATCGTGTGCGCACCTCCTTATAACCTCATAGGAATCAAAGCGAGACTAAACAGTTGTGCGATAGTTTAGTCAAATATGTGCGCGTGCTCTGAGCACACATAGGGACAGCCATAAGGCAAAAACCGACTATTTTTTTACTACATTGAAGTAAGATGTTACTTGATGATATCAGAGCTTTCTATTGGTGAATAATTAAATTTGGTTTAATAGTTTAAGTTGAGTTTGAGTTTACGTGAAACCAATAACAATGTAGTTAAAAAGTATTCACTATTCGACAGTGGATAACTAAATTAACTCGCTGGTATATTGTCAACAAACATACTACGCAAATCATAAAAAAAAAGTGTGAAAATGACCGCCATCTGTTAACCGAATTGAGTAAAAAACATGGTTAGGACAACGCAAAAAATTATTTATTCAAGATCTACGAGTTACGCAATCTGTGTGGTCGTCTTTTGTTAACGATGTTTTATTGTTTCAAAATAAACACAGGCCCTAACAGCTAACAGCCCACGCACACTACAGACTTATGCTGGGTTACTAAATTTCCTTTCATTTCATAGTTAAACGTAGCTGGGAAAGCGGCCATCAATCGGACGATCTGGTATGGAGGTGCGCACATTACACCGATTTTTATAAAATTGTAGCTAAAAAGCCCGATCCGATTAATCTATTAAAAAGATACGTTATTAGTGTGTAACATAGGCTATATTTTTTAATTCCACGCGGATGAAGTTGCGAGCAACAGCTAGTTATAAATATTGTCTATGTTTCTCAGTAATGCGGGTTTCCTTAGAAACCTTAGCCTTAGCAAATGATTTGGCCCAATCCGCCAAGGAAGTGTCATAGACAAGAAACTGAACTGAAGGCAAATGTTTTTTGTAAATCTATCCGATAATTTGAATTATGAATTTATTACATACAGAAGCACAAAACTTTATTTAAATAAAAAAAAAAAAACTAATTGACTTCCAAACAAAGACCTTTAAACGTTTATAAAGAAGATAATTTTGTAACTATAAGTACTTCTAGTAGGAACGCCTATGGTGGTAAAAATAAATGTTATAAAATAAATTACATTGTACTACACACGATTTAATATTTAGTTTGATAACAAGAGAAAAAGTCTCACATTTTACGCCTAAAAAATCGATCCAATCAAGAATATTAGTCATTTAAATGTTAATTAACTGCCAGTGACAAAATCAAATGTCCATAAATTAGCCGTTATGAATATATCACATTATATCGACGAGTGAAATCTGTCATCGATTAATAAATCGATTAAATTATCGATTTCCACATAACATCCTTTAGATCAGATTTTGAATTTATTTACTTCTTTCAAATTTATAAAAACCTATCTAATCATAATAAATCAACATGATCGTGTATACTAAAACCAGTAGTTAATTAAGACATTAAAAGATTTCTTTGTATTATAATTTTAATTAATAATTGTAACTACATACGGAACAAAAAGGCGGCAATTCTTACGTTCGAACTCTTTTGTGAATAACATCTGTCAAAGGGGGCATGACGTATATATCAGTGATTCAGTGTTGCACTGCTATGGTACGATACTGATTTTCTACTTAACAGTAATAATTTTTGTTTTCCTTGCAACTAACTGTATGAGCCGTAAACAATAAAATTAATAACTAACTATCAACGGAAAACCGTCACCCCGGAATTAAAAAAACCTAGTAGCCAATGTATTCAATGTAGCAAATTTTAACGAGTTTTTTCAACAATTTAGGCTCCCAACACTGAAACATCCATCCAAGTTGATTTAATAAGAATATCTCCAGACACAGCGAATATATCAATATAAAACCGTTAAATATGCGCGTTCTGCCATTGCAACATTGCATTCTTCAATCAATTGGTTTGCGGGCGCAGTTCTGATACGAGCTTAAATGCAAAATACAATCTACCCAGCAATAAATCAATAATGATACATTAAACGTCAATCGAGTAGCGTATGAGCACACTTACTGCAAAAGGTTCTTATCTAAACGCCACTTAGTAAGATGTCATAATATTGAAACATGCCCCAGGCCTGTTTCATGTTCCCGGCCTTAGCGTCTTGTCAAAATATTGGCGCCAACTCGAGTTCGGGAATACAAAAAACATGGCCGCCACGTTTTTTTTTAAGTCGAAGCGAAAGTCAAGGAGCTTGCTTTTTGAAATTTATTGGGTTGCAAATATTTTAATTTTTTATGACCTTAATTTGGGAGCCTAATGTCGCAACAGACACGCAAAATAAGAATTTGTGGCGTTAAAGTCACATAAAATATTTTTGATAATTCGAGATAATCTAACTAATATTATAAATGCGAAAGTTTAGATGGATGGATGGATGTTTGTTAGAGTTTGTAGCCTAAACGGCTGAACGGAATTCGATGAAATTTGGTATAGATGTACAGGATAGTCTAGAAGAAGACATAGGCTACTCACTTCTGATTTTTTTATAATTCCACGAAGACAGAGTCGCGGGCGAAAGTTAGTATATGTATAAAAATAAAAACAGTCAGAATGTTGGATAATTTTTTGATGAAGAAAATATCTACATTTCATCATAATGCCCTGTATATCAACAAGTTCCTATTTATGTCTACAAGAAACGTAATTAGCTTCGAGAATAGTACATCAATTACAGCTTTGGCTCTCCACAGATTTGATTCTTCACTTGATTTCTCCAGATTTATTGCCTCACTAATTAGGCCCGGAGCGGCCCTACTGCTACGTAATTTAATTTTAACGCTAGCAATTAGTTAATAACCGTCCCCGTTCATTACGAGCTACCTAATTTTGCGCTGTCATTGTTTTGTTTTATTAGAAGATCATCTCCATGAATAAATTGGAAATGAATTTCTTCCGACTCATTTTTATGTGTAGGGTAAAACAAACGTTCCTCATTTCGTTAACGTCGACTCACCGTCGGATGCATTTAATTTT
>NW_013525314.1:204411-221037 GCF_000836215.1 Papilio polytes | reverse complement strand
CATTCGCCGGCGCCATCTCTGTCGCTAATGAAGATTTCGTATGCAGCCGTCCTTTTTTGTCAGCCATGTTCTGTTTGTTTTTGAATCACCATCAATTATTAGCCAGTTTTAAATTAGCCGCTGGCAACACCGGGCAGCTGCTATCTCGCTCTTATGTTTACATTGTGTATGTGCGTCCTTGTCACTTTCGTGTCGCTTGAGTTTGTTTTGTGCGTGACGCGCCACGCCCCCAGTTCTTTGGATCGCAGGCGGCTGCTTTGACCGGTAGGTAGTAGCGACTCGTTATCTCATCTTTTTTTTCCCGTCTGTGTGTGTCCAGTCTAATATTTGTGTAGGACGAAGAAAAAGCCAATTTGTAGACTGGGACACTTGCGTTTATTACTATACTAATTATGTCAGCCTATTTACATATTCGTGTCTGGTAGCGTCATTGTATTATTTTGTATTTGCGTAATGTAAACATGTGTAAATTATATACATAAAACAAATTCATTTACGTTCATTCATTTACGTAATTAAATACAAAGCAACACAGTAAACTCTACAATTAATTAAAATAATGCAATACCTTTGACTTCTACAATTTTCTTTTTCTAGAATATCATTAAGAAATACGTAATTGATAGTTACAATTCAGATCAGGACATAACTTGTTAGGTACTAACAACATTAAAAAAGTAACCTATAACATGTCCTTCTATGTCAGCTACCCAGTGTACTTCAGTGAAATCGGTCCAGACTTTCGGAGTTTACCCGGAACAAACGCGGCTTGCAGACAGACAGACAGACAATTTTAAAACACGATTTTCGTTATCGGCAACGCAAATACATCATCTTCCCGAAATCTGGATTTTTTTTTTTGATATTACAAACAGACACTCCAATTTTATGTGTACCTATAGATTACCTAAAGATGTATTCCCACTTTTACATTCAACTAAAACAGCTGAATACTGAAACGATTTTAGAAACAGTATCTTAAATGATGCTTAAACTTTAAGAAGTAAGATTTTAAATTATCCTTCAACGATAAGAATAAGTTTTATTATCTCTGATTTATCCTAAACCATTTTAATTCCATGTCTTAAGTAGACACTACAAAAATGCCAACAGAACACAAGCAACATTTCACTTTCATTTGTATTGTGTCCATACATTGTTTTATTTAAACTAAACGGAAGTATTATTACCTCGTTCAAACGACTAAATAGTATGGTAATTTAGGAATACATTAAAATATAGATTATTAGTTACAATTACCTATTAGTTAGAGGATAGGTTTAAAAATACGAGGTTTTTTTATATTTTTTTGTGGTTGAACACAAAACTACTATGATAGTTTATTTATCTATTTTAATCAGCTAACCGAAACCAGGGCACATCGCTAGTCGCTTGTAAATATAAGACGGGAAGTAAGCCAGATATTATTCCAATTTATGCTGTTTTCCGTTGAAATACTACCGCTAATGAGGCATAGTAATGCAGGTGATTTGTCGCTAGATGGCGTGCATGACGTCCGTCATCACGCGACCTATGTCGCCTCAGGACTATTCCTATGCTAATAGGATTACTATCGTCAAAAAAAATGACAATTATAGTGGCCAGTAGTATTTTTTTCGGTTGAGGAAAATGTTCAGTTGCCACTAAATAAGTTATTACATTTCTAATGTTGTAAATGTACTAAATATGGAGTTTTACGTTAAACGGTAAAATTAAATCAAGCTAATATACAGTTACGTTAGAAACCCAGAATATTATTTATAAACCAGTGCTATCTATCATTCAAATCTTACTTTCTTACTAATATCATAAATGCGGGAGTCTAGATGGATAGATGTTTGTTAAAGTTTGTAGCCTAAACGACTGAACGGATCTCGACGATATTTGGCATAGACGTAAATAATAGTCTGTAAGAACACATAGGCTACTCATTTTTGTTTTGTTTTAAGTCACCTGGACGGAGTCGCGGGCGAAATCTATAATAGTAAACTAAGAGATGAGTTTTTAGAATGCAATTTAATTACGATAAATCGATTCAAGTTTTACAACTTGGTGGTCTCTAATTACAAATGAGTTCACTAAACAATACATTAGTCTGTATTCAAATATTTGTATTAATAACAAATTAAAACCTACTTGTATAGAGTACATCTAAAAGTAATTTATTAAACGTTCTTTGTGCAAATTTCTTTTGTGGCTGAATGATTGATGGACTTTTGCCTTTTCTACTTAGTAAAAACTTTCTGTTGAACCACAGACAACTATAACGGTTGTTGTTTAGATAACATTAATAAGCTGTAATTCAATTAGAAGGCATTTGCTTGGATAAATTTTAATCCCCTAATCTACGGTTGAATAAATTTCAATTTTTAGGTTATGTTTTTTTACAATTCAATTCACGCGTACCATAAAACAGCGTTAAATTAAACATACGTTAAATGAAGTTATAAACAACAACACCTGCTGACTAAAGAATCTACATAAATACATCAATTAGTATAAAATTTAACGGGTGTTCTTTAAATTGTTAATTTAAATAAGACATTTTCTTTATGTATTGACGCGTGAAACAAAAATCATCGTATTCAATTAATTTTCTTTAATGAATATAAATTTTATTGTGTTATTTAGCATTTTTGTTATTTTATAACGTTATTTCAATAAGGTTATTCATTTTGTTCGTGTTTTAAATGCAAGTAGAGAAATAAAATTATTTAAAACGCATTTAATATATCCAGTTAACCTCAATGTTACCTAAGATCGTTTGCCCCCTTAAAAGTAATAAAAAAAGCAAATTTAATAAACGACACAGTGTAATAAATGAAAACTAATGTAAAAGAACTGGCTGATTAAAAATAAAAACGACAAAAAATTAAAAAGATTCGTTCAGTTCAGCGAGTGTTAATATTGGTTTATAGAATTAATGGAGTCAAACAATGTTAGTAATCTGTTGCTAATGTTTTATTACACTTTCCGAAGGGGAAAGATATTCGCCACGCTACCAGATTACACACATCGACAAATTTAATTTGCTACAAGACGCAGCTGAAATAATGGGGTTGTGTATTGTTAAATATACTTCTATATTCATCGATTTTTTTAGAAAAACTTTTTTACATTTGATTATTACAGAAATTATTTCAATCGTCTTCATTTTACAATACGTAGATTATTAATATTGATTAGTATTCTTGATAATTAATTTATACTATTTTTATTCTTATTATTATAGATGATTAATTGTCAAATTTTCCTATCTATCCTTTCTTTTTAAAAAACCATAGACAATATTATGTTATTGCACTGTATCTCTACCATAGAAACATCCGGTACGGGGAAAAGATTAAAATTCTGTACACATTACACACACAATTCTGTACATAAATATACTGCGGTTTAATTACCACACAAAATGACATATGCCCATCGATAAAAAAGTAATCGCACTAAGCCAATAAAAAAACAAACTGAAAATTCCGAATAACAAAGAGAAGTGTAGCGTGTAAGGAATTATCTCTTTTATTAGGGCAAACCAAAGAAATGTGTGAACAGCAATAAAAGGAGCAATATGTCGGCGTAGTGGCTCGGAAAATGACAGAATAACAGTGTTACCAACACAATGGCGCGATTGTCCGCGAGCGTTCGCGCGCTTAAATGTCACGTGGGGTTGATATAAAATTATTTTTGGCAAAAAACGTGATGTATCGCCCACTACGTTTATTTAATTACATTTTATAGCATTTGAAGCTATAAAAATATTATTACATAAAAATGTTTACAAGATTGAACTTGTAAATCAATTAAAAAAATGTTTACTAATAGTTTAAATGTTATCCTATTAATGGACAAATCCTATATCTGGCGAATCGGTTATATCTTATTAATATTATAAATACGAATGTTTAGGTGGATGCTTGTTAGAGTTGGTAGCCTAAACTACTGAATGGATCTCGATGAAATTAGGCATATTTTAAATTCCAAACGGACGGAGACGAGGGCGAAAACTAGGTTTAAAAGTATATCAACATTAGTAATTAAATTTGAAGAACATAACTTTGTATCAGCATTTTAAATATTTGTATACTAATTATTGCGGAAAAAGAATTAAATAAATAAAAAACAAAACGTTTTACACCCTAATGAAGTCAATAAAAAAACGTTTTAAAACTATTGCCTGTCTAAACATTCATTCAAGTACTTAGTCAAGAGCAGTCAGCGTGAACTCAAAGCGGGAGATAAATCGACTTGGATGTGAAAAAAACAAAATGACGCTAATTAAACAGCGGCTGTGGAAATGCGCCAGAGATTTCTACCAAGATGCAGTTAAATCTGGTACTTTAGATGTGATGGCAGATTGATCCACTAAAATTTAATATTACCGCTACTTGTAAAGGCAATCCACAGACTAAATAAACCACAGATAATACAATACTATATTAGTAATCCGAACATCACAAACAAAGAAGAGATATGCGAAAATTTAAAACAGTTTTGCACTATAAAATACCTAGATCAAGTCATTATTAAAATGAGAACGCAAAATATGAACAGAAAGCGTTGGTGGCTCAGCGGTTTAAGCACTTGACTTGTTAATCTACAAATCTTGGGTTACCATGTACCAATATGATTTTCAATTATTCGAATTTCCATATGTTTATAGTTTACCCAAAGTTATTACGGTGAAGGAAAACATCGTGATACAACCTGCACATGTCGTCGAAGAAATTCAAATATAGGTGTGAAGACAACCAACCTGCACTGGGCCAGTGTGGTAGGCAATGGCCTAGTCACCCTATCTTAGGGTAGGCTCCGAGCCCCTTGGAGAGGACATATAGTGAGCTGATGATGATGATGTCATGATGAAAATATTAACTACTGCTGCTACAGCGAGGAAATAGGGACAGATTTAACAAAATGTGAGAGCGAAGAAAAAACTCTATGCGACATTTTGAAGAGAAAACCCGTCTCTATTCAAAGATGGGGTTGAAAGCTTTAATCATCATCATCCACTTGCCCTTATCCCTTACGGAGGGTCGGCACAATATGTGCTGCTTTTCCATACATCTCTATCAGCCGTCATATCTGAATCCACTACTTTCTTAAGCATATCTTCCTTCACACAATCCATCCATACTTTCTTCGGTCTTCCTCTTCCTTTGTAGCCATCCACATTCAATCTCAACACTTTCTGGTTTATGTTGAAAGCTTTAATGACCTTGGAAAAAACGGCTTTTTAAGTAGTATTTAAATACTAGCTTTCGCCATCGACTCCGACCAAGTGGAGTTAAAAAACATAAGAGAGTAGCCTATGTTTTCTTCCAGACTATCTCTACATCTATACCAAATTTATATTAAAATCCTTTCAGCCGTTTAGGCTACAAACTCTAACAAACATCCATCCAAACTTACGCATCTATAACATTAGTATGATTGGCTTCAACACTGTTCTCTTTACGAAAAAAAAACAGATGCAAAAAGTTTTTTTTGTTTAATTTTGTAGTTTCCAAATGTACCAATTTTTCTCACATTTTTTCGAAGCGGATTCCCCTTGTAAATATAAAAAAGCACTCGATTTTCCAACGTAATTTCAATAAATCATGTTATTAAACAACCGTGTAATTGTAGAGTGGGTACTATATAATTTTGTGTATGTATATAAGAGCGTGTACATAAGCGACGCCTCTAAATACACGCTCTGCTGAGTTTATGCTAAATCATGATAAATATCGAAATGAAGATGTCGGAAATGTTCATTACATTTCAAGACATGTTTATTTGAAATTATGTTTAAAGGTTTTAATATAAAATTTAAATGTAAACGTATTTATACTTGTTTATGTTTATTTAAAGAGCGCGATACAAATAGAGTACTATTTAAATTTAAATCTAGAACAATAAGGTAGGATTTTCATTCAAGTATGAAAAAAACTACGTATTTATTTAAAGAATCTGTCTGCTGTAATCTGTATACAAATATTAATTTTGGTGTACTACATTATGTATTCTATTTTCCTTAAAGCCAGAAAGACACAACCAGAAAAAAAAAACAATCCATTTGAAATTGGAACGTAATATAGCTGAGCATTACGAATCAAGAGAAATGACAAATGAAGACGCGTTCCATTTTCAAATTGTCACAGTTCCAGCCAGCAGCATCGCACCGCGCGGGAATCGTTGCATCCCGCCGGGATTTAAATCGATTCTCTTCTCGCATTAAAATCGATATTTCTTTAAACTTACACAATATTATTTTGTCTCGTAATTAAAACCGAAACAACGTTACTAACCTCAATTTTTAAATTTAGTTTAATTCAGGCCACACTTTTCTAAAACAAAAACTCAATGCGAACATTCCAGAATACTAGCTTTCGCCCGTGACTCCGGCCGCGTGGAATAAAAAAAAACAAAATACACAATATCTACCGAATTCGATAAAGTTTCAACAAAACAATTTTTCTTATAAAATTGCGTTAAACTATTTGAATAATGTCAAATATCTACCTAAATCTTACTAATATTGTAAATGCGAAAGTTTAGATGGATATTATTTGTTAGAGTTTATAACCTAAACGGCTGAATGGATCTTGATGAAATTTACCATAGCTATAGAGGATAGTCTGGCAGAACATATCGGCTACGTACCTTTGTTTTTTTAATTCCACGCAGACGAAGATGCGGGTGAAAGCTAGTGATAAATATATTTCAACAAGATGATTTCATATACAAAACTATGCGAGACGAATGTTCGATATGTAGTTATCATAGTTATGTCCAATCAAACAAACGAGTTCTCAGAATTGTATAAACAGAGGCACGCGCTCTTCACCGAGCTTAATAGCCTATTCGAGTGGACAATAACTAGGTTTTTTATAGTGTCCGGACGCAAGGTGTTGTTCGCAGTTGTCAATACGTTACACTCGCTACTAAACGGCTACCGTCGTACAACAAAAAAGAACCTATTCAAGAGAGAATAAACTGTTAAATAATAGTTTAATAATCTTGATTACAATATGTAAAACTATAGATAATATTAATAGGAACAGTTTATTCATTTACATTAATGTCATCAAATATTTTTAATCATTTTTCTGCAATATCAAAACGTATAGTTTTTTTGGACCAGTGTCTTCTCTTACATTGTCAGTCACGTAGCCTATTTAAAAATGGTTTCATTAAAAAAGTATTTAATACCACCGTGTAAACAGTTGCAAGTGTTGTTTAAATACGTAGAGCTGTAGTTATTGCGTACACTAATGACAATGCAATGTTTGAATGTCGACGTCAAATACAGACTAATAATTAACGCTACATTGTTGCCAATGCTGGCCACCAACGCAAAAAGAATGGCAACACTATAGAATTAATAAAAACGACGATTTCCTTTAGCATGATGGCTGCCATTTATTTTTTATGAGGAAGGAAATTAAAATGTTAACATTGGAATAAATACGCTTATCTAGACTGTCAAACATCTTTAACTTTTACGTCCGTCAATTTTAAATGTTTTTCTTTAGTAATAAATATAGATAAAAATATCGGCGACGTTCAAAGTGTTATTTCAATTTAAAAAAATATATACTGTCTCCAGAATAGTCTTTTAGTTGTCATAAGACTCAAAGTCCATTATATATTCCACTCAACCAACAACCTGTTAAGCAGTCACGAAAATCGATTACAACAAAAGCGAGACATCGATGTTAAATCGAATCAATTTGTCGAGATTCCCGCTTGAGGTCGCCCCAATCGGAATGACAGTTATGACGTGGCGGGCTGCGGGCTAGAGGCGTGTCTGGGATTGTCCCGGGCTTCATTTGTCGAACCATTTGCTCTGCGGAATGCGGTGTCATCAGTGGGGAACGGAGCGTGAAATAGAATACGCCCCTACAGTGACAACCCTCGGGTGCCCATCCCCCGCAAACCCCTTAACGTGCTAACGAAAATTCCTCTCATCCACTCGATTAAATGTACAGTTCATATTTAAACAGGCATCTCAAATTACGTACAACGTACGTAAATAATTGTGAAAATAATGAATGCTATGTCAAAATGTTAATTACAAATTGTATTAGGCGATTCGCTAATCGTTTGCGCTTTTCTTCAACTGTACTATCTTTAATAAAGACTAGATGTTGCTCGCAATTTCGTCTGCGTGAAATAAAAAAAACAGTTACAAATATAGCCCATGTTACTCAGCGATAAAGTAGCTTTTTAATGATGAAAGAATTTTTGAATTTGGTCCAGTAGTTGAGTTATTTCAATATATACAAAAATGCAAATCTTTTTATAATGTTAGTATAGATCACTGTGGATTTCCAATTACAACTTTGCGACGACTATAACTGGATCTATGCTTTGACCGGCTACCCAAAAGAAGGAGGTACTCAATTCATCTGTAAGTTTTTTTTATGTGTGTTACGGCATAACTCCGCCGCTAGTAGACCGATTTTGTTAATTCTTTTTTTTTAGTAGCACCTACAATGCAGAGTTAATGTGTCTTGTCATTTAATTTTCTCATAAAAAAACTTTTAAAATTGTTGGCTAAATATAAAGACAGTAACTAAGATATTTTCATATACTTCGAACATAACCTAAAACATAACTAGAAATGTAAACACTTCTAGAACAAGATTGACGTCTAAAATAATCAATTCACGCCCATAAATTTCAATGACCCGTTTTCAATCCGTACAAAGTTAGACACTGTGATTGTAACAAATTGAAAACTCAGTCGAGTGGAGGTGTTTCTAAATCGGCACCCTAATCCTGGCGGGGCTATTTGTTTACTAAAGGGATCTCGCGACTTTAGCGACATCTGTACGTGACCCCAATACAATGAGGAAAGCGTTAACTCGTAGAGAACAAATATTTAAATGTTAAAAAAATGTTTATTGTGATACGTTAATTGATTACTAAGGGATACATTTAATTAGTCTATATTAATATTGTAGGAAAGATTTGTATTTTTGAATTTTTGTGTGTATTGAAAAAAAAAACTACTGAACTGATTTCAAAATGTGTTTTCACCCTTAAAAAGCTATATTATCGCTAAGTAATATTCTTATTATTTTTTTAATTTCACGCAGACGGAGTCTCAAGTACAGATAGTAATTTTATAAACAGGTTACGTAGCTAAAAGTACGGTGAAAACTAACCTAAAATAAAAATTTCAAAGATGTTTTTTTTTATTATGTCGTGTTTGGATAATAGATAAAATTCTCTGAAGCTAGAGTTGCTGAATAGGCTTATAAACTTGCTATTACTAAGAGATATCAAGTGGTATGAGCAATTTTATACTAGCCACACCTTACGTTCATCATCATTAGAGCGGTCATAGCATTCCCGGGATCATTGTCGTTGGCTAGCGCGGACTATCATGGCGGCCTAATGTGGCGGGTAACATACGTCTCAATTAGTGACGCGCGGTAACTAATGGCCGAACGGGAGCGACAACGGCATGGGCGCACCTCTAAAACTCTATTATCTATGCTTTTTATTTCAAACTAGCTATTGCTCGCGACTATGTCCACGCAATATAAAGATAAAACAAGTAGCCTATAATATGCCCGTCGATGTAAGCTACCCTTTAGTGAAAGTCCGGTCGGAATTAGCCCAGCTAGTTTGGAGATTGCCCGGAACAAACGCGGCTTGCGGACAGACAGACAAAAAAAAATTTAATGCGATTTTCGTTAATAGCAACGCAAATACATCATCTTCCCGAAATATGGAATTTTTCTTTTGATATTACACACAGACACTCCAATATTTGTTTTAGATGAAGATTTTATATGTCAACTAATAAAAATATGCCACCGAAATTCATTTGTTTACTGGTTTACTGCAATTGTTATGATTGAATTGAATTGGTTTTATTTCTTGGGAAATCAGACTTTAGAAGCAATCTTTGTTATAACTTAACAAAGATTGCTTCTAAAATTGATTGAAGTTTTCTGAAGTTCAGTCTTTTATACAATATCTTTAGTAGTGTGGTTAAATTAATATAGTCTGAATTTCAATTAAATAATTAATTTACATTTTAATGACTTACTTAGTTTATTTTTTGCTACGATAAGACCACACATCAAGTGTAAATGCCACCCTAGTTTAAACCCATACTTCTCTCACCACGACATCTGCGACTGGCAACAAATTACACAATTTACAATGCCGCTCCAACGTTTTTGGCCAAATTCAAGTGTCATTTTATTTTACGCCTTCAAAAAAAATACTTTAGAACAAACGCATAAACACTGGCCGAAAATTGTTACAAATCTGCATTTGACGTTTGACATTTGTTGCTTTGGTGACCTGCTGTCAAAAGAACAACGTCTTTGATGTTGCTAAAATAATCTATGACTCTTTTTGCCTAGACAATACGGTTTAAATTTGTATACCTGGTTGTTTTTTATGTTTGTTTTGGCGGGGAAGTGATGCTACTAATATATCTGTCGGTGGGGCGTTTTGTTGCGGGCCCCATGACAACATATGCTGTGATTTGTCTCGACCGCACACAAAATGTGTCGCTCTCAATATTGTTATTAGCCGACGATATATTTGTCGCTCTTTTAAATATTTCATTGCTTTCTTACGTCGTAAAACTATTAGAGAAAAAAACGGAACGGTTTTTTCGAACGTGTTTTGTTTTTAGTTTAAAATCAAACTGTCACACAAGGATCAGTTTAATCGTCTCTTAAGCCGTCTTTAACATAACCGTTATTAAACTACATTGAGGGACACCCTTAGTGTAGATACAACTTCCTTAAAATAACGGCTAACTAAAAGCAACAATAAAAACATACCTTTTCCTTTCCTTCCCTTCCTTATAAGGTAAAGGAATTGACCGACGGCTTAGGAAGTAGAAATATCTTCTTTCTGTACGTCCCCTCCTCCGTGGATCAAAGGTAGGCAACAGATCTGCAATTGCGAATGACTAATTGAATTTTTATAGCCTCTTGCTTGTCTCTTCTAGCAGTTTACAAACTCTATCTATCCATCCATCTAAACTTTCACATCTTACTTCTTACTATCTTACTAATGTTATAAATGCGAAAGTTTAGATGAATGGATGGATATTTGTTAGAATTTTCAGCCCAAACGCCTGAACGGTTTTCAATGAAATAGATGTATACAGTGGTTTGAAAAACACTCACTTTTGTTTTTTTTTAATTCCGTGCGGACGGAGTCGCGGACGAAAACTAGTTTATAATATTAGTAAGTTAAATTGCTTTATAAGAACGTTAATTGTCTATACTTCCTTTTACTTGTTAGACGAAAATACACTTTAGTAGACATCCGCATTAAAATGCTTCAGTCAAATTAACACAGCTAGATAATAAATCTAAATGAAGTATCACACACAATTAATACAAATGACACTATTAAAAGATCGTCTCTCATTCACTATAAATATTCTCTCCCTTCGTAGCCGCAGTCATATGTCTTTATTCCGTCTAATAACAATTTGGGCAATTATGTGACAAAAGGGAAGCGTTTTCGTCGCGAACATTTCTCAACGCTTCACTCCCTTGGGGAAGTCTGCCCACATTATTGCCTCTATCGTGATTTATTTATTACGTCCTTACTTGATTTTGCACCATTGTAGTGTTACAAAGCATTAGAAGAGTATAGACCTGTCTATTATACACCTATACTAATATTATAAAGATTTGTATTTTTGTATATATTGAAATGATTTAAACACTACTCGGCCAATTTCAAAAATTCTTTCAACATTTAAAAGCTATCACTAAATAACATAGACTAAATTTTGTTATTTCTAATTTCACGCAAGCGAATTCGCGAGCAACAGCTAGTTCATAATTTGGGTTAAAATTTATCGTGATTAATATTTAAACACGTACCTTTCAAAAGTCTGTTTAAATTAAATATAACGTTTTAAAAAACATAAATTAAAAATTAAAGTAATTGTAAAAAATCTTTTTCATTTGTTTTAATGGTCGACTTTCATTAACAAAGAATAAAATAAAACAATAATCAAGTATATTATTTAGGACTTTGTTAGTAAATATAGTATAGCTCCAAACAGTTTTAAATTTAAAGTACAGTCGCCGTTAAAATAGCGTTTTAAAGTTACCTCTACAGTCACGTACAGTCGAAAACAAATGTGTTCGGCACACCGCGTGTTAGCCGGGTCGGACGCAAATTGGTTTTAAATACGATTTATGTCCCGCTGCTTTTTTAAATCCGGTAAACAGATTATGTAAGTTCCGTTTCCTTTATTGACATTTAAAATACTGCTTCTATCAAATTACCTAAAATCAATAATCTTTTTAATTCTCTCTAGAAAAAAATAGAGGAGATAGTAACATTTTAAACTTTTCAGCGGTAAAAACCCACAGTAACAGACTTTGCCTCGTTTAAAATAAATAAATGTATTAACTAAATGTAATGCAACTAGCTTTCTCCCGCGACTTCGTCTGCTTAGAAATAAAAAAATAAGAGAGAGTAGCCTCTATGTTCTTCTAGACTCGTCTACCTCGTTCACCCGTTTAGTCTACAAACTCTAACAAACATCCATCCATCTAAACTGTCACATTTATATTAGTATGATTAAACATAAACAGATTTCAATGTTAACTAGTACAGTTTATTTGCAAAACGTGCTTTAAACATAAAAAAACAAAGTAATCAATTATTTTAAAACAAGAAAACGCGTAGAAAATAAATTAATTGTTATGCAGAAAACGTGAGAACTCGATAATTATCATAAGTTAATATCATTTGCATGACAGTTCATGTCATTGTTAATTATTATTTCTGTGGTGATATAATTTTATTAACAACTAAATGTTCCCATGCGACTTCATCCGCATGAAATTATAAATATTTCATTTTATTGTTTACATCTGTTAAATTATCAATCGCAAATGTCAAAATGACATGACATGATGTCAAACCATGTCAACCTTGCTTCTTAGATATAGGCAGAACCTTATGGTAGATACCAAGGAAAGATTTCCTACATTAGGATTTTTATCCAAAATATTTACCTCTAAGTTTAACAGCGTGAAAATATATAGCCTAAAGCGTGATGTAACTGTAGGGTTTTTTTTTATTAAAAAAAGAGTTATTCGAAAATATGCTGTGATTGCTGACATCTTTGGCAACAAAGAAGTGTGTGTTTACGCTTTATTATGTTAGTATAGATTTAATCCATGAGCTGCACGTTAGCTGTGTTAATAATTAATTAATATGTCAAAGCTTAACTCCTTTATGTTGCCTTGTTATTCAAACTTCACATTTAAAACGGAATCAAAGTAATCTCGGCTCTATATTAATATAATAAAGCGTAAACACACATTACTTTGTGGCATAGGATGTCAGCAATCGCAGTATATATTTGAATAATTCTTTCTTTTAATAAAAAACCCTACACTTACGACACTTTAAGGTATATCTTTCACGCAATTAAAATTTGGGCGTAAATGAATGGTAAAAAAAAATCACATGGGAAAGGGACCATAAACTACCAGCTGCCAACATTAAGAAAGCATGGTAACGGTAATTTTGACATTTCCAATTGATAATTAAGCAAATGTAAACAATCAAATAAAGTTTTTATAATTTCATGCGGATGAAGCCCCAGGAACAGCTAGTAATAAATAAAAACATAAAACAAAACGAGGGTAATTTCAAGTGGCATCTTAAAATGGACTCAAACGGTTTGTTGTGACTACTTGGAAGTGAAGAGGTATAAAAACTTATCAACCGCCTCTCGTTCAAAAGCGGACGAGAAAAGCTCAACGCACTCCTCTATATTTTTTTACACCTCCAAATATCTACAATTCATATAAGCATATCAACTACTAATTAGTATAAATGGATAGGTCATTGCTTGGAACGTCATCGAAGCTTTTCTTCTATCCGTTTGGTAAATAATATCTTTATTTTAAGTTCGAATCCCGACCACTGTTACCAATCGCGACCGTAAGAGCTAAAATTGTGAAAATCACAAAAGCACAAAATACCAACTCTTACAACCTATCCGTTCATGTGATACCAACCATACATCGGTAAATAATAAATCCAATTTCCACTAGCTCAGATGCAACTAATAAAATAATGTAAATGAGAATCCCGGCTAAACGTTTAGTGGAAATTACTTACGGTTTTCAAATATGTTTAATATGAATTTAAAATTAAATGAACGGTTCCAAAATCCTAATTGCGTTATGAAGTTTTAAATGTTAACTATCGAATATAATGTACTCAATTAAATTAGATCCTAATTTGAAAAGGAATGAACAAAAACTTAATTGGCAAACGAATTGGCGCCAAAGATTAACTGGCGCCAAACGCTGACATTTCATTTTTTGTGTCTAATATCAACGCATTATTAGTTTCCGCAACTTGTAAAAGGGTAAAAATCTATATTATTAATTTGTTCATATTTATAACTGTCTTGTTCATTAATATTCCAAACGAAAAAAAACGCGGCGCCTGAATTTAGTTTGGCGCCAAAATGCGTGACATTTTTTTTGCTCTATGACGTTTCGTTGCATAAGAAGAGTAGGGCACAGAGTAACAAAAACGGTCATAGACAAAAAGGTTGCACGCGTGAAGTATTGCAGTTAGTGCAGAGGCCGTGACGTAACGAGCGATTTTTATCCAGAATGACACAGATCTCCTTACTAGATTTATACCACTAGCAATTTAGTATAGTAGGACAAACTTATCTAGCCGGGTAGTATATTATCGCGTTTAGTTCTATTAGACAGCTACAAAGATCTCGTGACATTGACATTAGTATGAGACGCTAATTGACTATTAAAAGGTATGGTTTATGCGCCCTGGGTCAGATAACTTCATCATTCTATAGACAAACATTGAAGTCAAAAGCCATACGACGAACACTATTGACGTTACCAACCAATAAGCACTTAAATTAATTTGTCATTCAAACTTTAATCTAGGCAATTACAGGCCAATTAAATCTTATTGTCTCTCTATTGAAATGTAATTGTTACAGAGGCGTAATCGTATCTAAATAATGACAATAAAGGCAGCACAAAAGCACCTACGCAGTATAACAATGTAGGATATTTCATACTACTAATTACGTGCAATGAGATATTGTACTGTACCGGTTTATCTGGATAAATAGACTTGCACAATCTTAACAATATGTCTCATTCGGTGTAATTAGCAATTAAAGTGGATTGAGTAATTTAATTATTTTCTTTATATTAATAAGTTCTTTATATTAATTAGATTACATACTGGTATGTAGAAAACAGATACCACAGCACTACCGATTTAAATATCGACACACAGGTCCCCTCCCTACGACGGTTGAAATTTGAATATAAGCTGTATACAAACTAATATTATAAATGCGAAAGTTTAAATAATGGATGGATGAATATTTGTTGGAGTTTGTAGCCTCGACTGCGGAACGGTTCTCAATTAAATTTGGGTTAGATGTAGAGGATATTCTGGATGAACACATAGGCTACAAGATTTGTTTAACGATAAGTCGCGGGCGAATTAAGTTTTTATCAAAATCCAAACGTCCGAAAACCTTCTCCGTCACAATTCTTTATTAAAAACAGCTATTTTCCTATATAAGAGCTACTTTATTTCTTAAAGGAATATCAAATCACATTTTCAGATCGACCACAGATTAAATAAAAAAAACCTCTAATAGTGCTGTGCAATTTTACTTATAAAAAGATTACTCCCAGAGATCAGTTAACGGGGCGTAAAACCAGAAGTTACGTGCCGATTGCTATTGACCGAATATCGCAGTGTGAATTACTAGATGCGCCCGTGAGAATGTGGTCGAGGTTAGTTTATTTTTAATTTAATATCTATATCACTTTTTCCCATGCTGCCAGTGATTCGACAGACCTGCCGATTTTTAAACGAAAAAGATTTCAATCACATATTATGGCAATACTAACACTCAATGGAATACAAATTAGTATAAATTAGCCTCAAATATACAGAACAAAAAAAAATATATACCGACGAATTGAATACCTCCTTCTTTTGGGAAGTCGGTCAAAAAAATGGAATACGCCAAAGAAATACGGATCTACTTATCATAACAATGCAATAACAAAACATATTTCATGGAATCCATTGCTCTTAAGACTTCAATTATCATGGGTATAACAAGCTTTTCGCGCCAAAACACTGAGCTGTCCAATTGACAGTACGAGTTTTGGCGCGAGTATGAATTGAATCATCGAACAATGATGGCCGGTTGGTTTTGTTGAGGTTGCGTTCACGTATTGACCGTGGATAATTGTTCGGTGAAGGGACTGGCTTTATTCTTTTTTATAACTTCAAGCCTTTTTGTTTTTGTTTAACATTCTTGAGGTTTATTATTTTTTGCAGTAGTGAAGTGAATTTTAACATAATTCAGCTAATGATTAATTATTTTGAAAGACTAGTTAGATTGTCCGTTAGTCCTCTATCATGGGGCGCGAAAAACAATTAGCTATTACCGCAAACTGGCGAAGTCTTTCTGCATACAATTACGATTACAATATTCCGAATTTGAAAATTAAAAAAACAAGTCCAACCGGATACTTATCCCTAATTAAGGAGCATAAACAGAAACATTGTCACGGGCCATTATGCGGCGGCTTCACAAAGTGTTGC
>NW_013525314.1:180070-204338 GCF_000836215.1 Papilio polytes | reverse complement strand
TTTTTTTTCTAAAACGCTCTATTTGGTACTTGTCATATGTTTGAAGTACAGGACTGTCAACGTACTGTCATTTATTATTTAATTTTGGCAACCCTATCGAATAGAAAAACAAACCTTAGACTAAACTATTGCACAACAGTTCTGCGATTGTCGATTGTTTCGCAGCCAATTCAACTGTTTGTTACAACAAAAAATCGAGTAGTGAGCGCAGTCATGTAAGGTTTTAGGAATCAAAGCGAGACTAAACAGTAGTTTATTTTCAGATGTAACAATTATTAGTGCATCAGTTGTCAAACTTTAAACAAATAAAAATTTCGTACACAAGAAATGAAACAAAAACCACAAACTACACGCCATAAAAAACAAAACGAAAGATTACATTAACACAATCTGTTTCATCGAACAACTAAAGAATTACAGTCATTAATATCAACCTATTCTTACAAAGGTAATCAAATCGGCATTCGTTAGTTTCGTTTCAATTTTTCGGTCGGTCGACACTCTGTTATTACTGGTTAATGACTACAAATGGTTCAAGTTTGCATATGTAATCATATCAATTTTATTATCTATGTTCATTATCAAATAATACAATAGTAAATACATTTGTTTCCTAACAAACAGGGGTGTGTAAATTACCTTCTCTACATTATAACAACAGTCTATGTGTTCTTCCAGACTATCCACAACAACTATATCAAATTTCATCGAGATCGGTTCAGTAGGTTATGTTTCAAACTGTAACAAACATCCAAACTTCCGCATTTATAATATTAGTAGACTAGATTTTTTAATTATAATATATGGTGGAAAACTAGGAAGCAGCCACCTGAATTCACAAAATAAAAAGCGACCGTTGCCTATAAACATCTGCAATTGCAGATGCGTTGCGGAGGAGACGCACATGAAGAGAAAATTTTCCCTTCCTATGCGTCCCCTCCACCGTCAAATCCACTTTTCCATCCCATCCCTTCCTCTTAAGAAAAGGGTGGAAAGGGAAAGGGACTAAAACTAGGCCTCCGGCACCACACTCATCTGACGAAATGCGGAATTGCTTCCATTTCACGCCTGTTTTCTGTGTGGTCGTGGTATTTTACCGTGCGAGCCGGCCCATTCGTGCGAAAATGTTAAAGCGGGCTCTACCACTGTTAAACTAGTAAGATTAACGTAAAACTTATTTACCTAGTTTTCCACTATACTCTGTCATTAAACGGGTATGAAAGCCTTTAGTATTGGCGTAAATGAACAAAACATATTGAGAGATTGCTTAAATAATGATTAAATGATTTTGGATGGTCTTTTTGTAAAATATACTAATACGAGATACTCTTCGTTAGTCAACTGTCTTTTGCTAAAGGTAACAAACTAATTATTAATTATTTATTTCTGTGTTGTATGGTCACCTGTGCGCATTAAATGCTTTTAAATACGTGATTAACTTGAAGTAATAAAAAAATCAATAGTGAACACGTAAGGTCGCTTTCGCTACGCATTTTTTCCGCCAAACTTCCAATAGACCCGTACGATCTAAGAATGGAATGTTTTTCTACAAAATTCCATCAATTTGAGCTCCGTAACGAGGTATCCGAAACGTGTCAGGATATTCAATTTGTACTTGTTAGAGACCTGTCCACGTTCATTGTTCGAGTCGCACGCACTAAATTACGTTTAGATGCGGTCCCTACACGTAAAGGGAATTCTAAAAAAAGGACATGTGATTCTGTATTTTAAATCCGATTAAAAAGCAAATATGCGAGATAAACCTTAGACAAACTAAACATTTGTAACAAACTAGCTGTTGCTCGCGACTTCGTCCGCGTGAAATTAATAAATGATATTGTAGCTTTTTAATGGTGTAAGAATTTTTGAAATCGGCCCAGTAGTTTATTATGTTATTTCAATCATACTAATACTATAAATGCAAGAGTTTAGATGGATGGATGGATGGATCGATGTTTGTTAGAGTTTGTAGCCTAAACGGCTGAACGGATTTCGATGAAATTTAATATACCTAGATGTAGAGGATACTCCGATAGGTTACTGACTTTTTTTGTCGCGGGCGAAAGCTAGTACATTCATGAATCCAAAAATACAAACTTTTTGATAATAGTATAGAAGTGTGTGTAGATATGCTAAAAAAACTTTCGCTAAGTTTAGCAATAGAGTAGGGAATTAGACACAAACAACCAACGAAGAGAGGTACTAGGACAGCATAAAACACGTGATGCGTCTGTATCGATCGGACGACATGCCCCGCCGTCATTGACTAAACAGAGCTCGACACTGCCAAGTAACGAGATTCTAGAAATATCGATTACATTCCCCTGACTTGACTCGGTTAACATTTCCACACTTCGCAATTTAAACTAGGCTAACATACCTTTTCACGTCACAAAAAGCCTTTAAATCGACTAAGCAATAGCAATTTATAAGTAAAATTAGGGCCCCTAACAAACGTCATTACAACGAACAAAATTGCCAGCATCGAAAATTTCGAATTCAGTACGGTGCGACGACATTTAAATTGTCCTCGTTATTAATATGTCGTTAGAATAATAAAATCTAATGCGATTTAGGCAACACTGTCGCTTATCAGGTGCGGTAACTCCAAGCGTGGCTGATTTGTTATTTTTTGCTGAATCGTAACGATGTCTTTTGCCTTTTTTTAGCATTTTGCGTGCTTCATACGGTCCTAATTGAGGTACAGATTCGCTAAGGATGCGATTAGGTCATGATTGATACAGCTGTTTTGCTTTGATGCGTTAGGTATTTAAATCGTATATTATAAATTGTTCTCCTTTGTTAATTTTGACTTCTTCGAAAATAAGCATGACGGCCAACGAATGGAATTTAAATTATAATTAATGAAATGTTTTACCATTTTGATTCTCGAATACATTTGTGTGAAAATCGACGCTTTGAACACTTTGTAGCAACAATTTCAAATACTTTTCCTGTTTATCGTCACATATAATTTTTTATACTCGAATAGGGTTGCCATCGATAAAAATCGTTGCCAGAAACAAAAATGAAACGAAACAATTTTGTGCCACACAAATATAACAAAAGCATTCATTTCACGACCGTTTGCATATTAATAAAATATGTGAAATTCCATGACAAAGCGTTTCATAGGCGGTTTAAATTAACGACAAGGATTTAACTGCGATGGGTTATATTTTAATGCGCGGCTAACCGCACCCGCTAAGTGCTGGCCAGTTATCTTAGCAGAATATTTCAAGACATTTAAAGATTAACATAACTAAAGGTCCTGTCCCACTGGCTGATAAAAGCTCAGATAGCTTAAAATGACGTCACAGTCAGATAAGGGAACAAAATCCGATATTTCCATCACATTTTTACACGTTTGATTGTTATCGGGCAATTTACAATTTGGTAGGCCATTACTCTTGAAACCTTTGAATGCTGTAAAAAGGTTTGTGTTAATAAATACATTTGTTATACGACATTCATGTTCGTTCAAAATGATGGGGCCGTGTAATTGCCAAGGTTTCATAATAGACACTAACCAAAATAACTAGGATTGACATGATACCTAACACACTTTTGTAAGGAAAGCGAGACTCGGCAGTTTTATATATTTCATATTTATTTACTGTTAGATATTATAGTATCTTGGATAAACAGGCTTTTGTGTCATAAAATATAGTATTTTTCTAACTCAAATATATTGATTAGTTAATTATCGACCTAGTTATGTGAAACATTTTTACAGACGACAAATAATTAAAAAATGCAACTTGGTTGTAACACTTTAAAAACACACTTATAAATAAGTTCTATTTTACAATAGTAAAATTAAAACTTATAACTGGAAACATCTTATCGCATAGCAAAAACAATAAAGTTGGAAGCGGTTACGCAAACTAAAGCGTTAACTGAAGCCGTAAAATAAAACATTAACAAGTTAATTTCAAGAAAACAATTAACTGTTATACAATTTTGTTTGGAAATTATGTGCAGATAATGAATATGTAGGGCAACACTAAATAGATGTCTTTCCACACATTTAATCTTACTAATAATATACATGCGAAAGTTTGGACGGATGGATGTCTGTTACAGTTTGCCGCCTAAACGACTGAATGGTTCTCAATAGAATTAAACATAAATGTAGAACATAGTCAGGAAGACCACACTACTTTTTAACCGACTTCCCAAAAGAAGTAGGTACTCAATTCGAGTGTTTTTTTTTTGTTCTACGCGGCCAGTTATGGGCGAAAGCTAGTATGAAATAAAATTGATATTTAGAAAAGTCGTCATCCAGTTTGCAACTTGTCTGTTACAAATAAAATTGTATTTGTTATTTAATAACGATATGAATTTATATATCTTATATTGTAACTTATTTATTTCTATTAATTCTAGAGATAAAAGAAATGTAACGAGTTTTCGTATATTTTTTTTAATTTTCGTGTAATTACTGACTAATTTCCAACAATGTACAGCGATTATATTTTTCTTTCAAAGCTTTTAAGAACAGCCCGTATTGAAAGCTCGTTAAAATGTTACGATTGCTGGGTGTGTTTTTTATTGTATATTTTATGGCGGGAGAGTTACATTTTAGCGCTGCGGGCTCTTTATTACAGTGTCATAGACTCGAATAATGTTTTAGTGCCTGATAACGAGTCGAAAGTCGATTCTCTTCCTCTATATACAACACTAATATACTTTATGTCTATGGTCACTCGATACTACTGTAACAAATAAATTACAATATTACTGGTGCTTAATAAAGAATGTTTGTATTGTTTTATTTTAGAAATGAACGATATTATGATAAATAATGAATGAAGTCTTGGGTTCATATTCCTCAATGTACAAAGTTTTTTTCTTTTTTATTATAAATTAAGTGAGGTCAGCTATTTTTCTCTTTCAAAAATAAGTTTATTTTTAAAATATTACCCTCATTCTGTTAACAACGTCCTTACCTTAGTTTGTCATTAGTGCACTAATGAAAACTCATTTCTTTTATTTAGGCTAATGGTTTTGTGGTGAGCAGTGCCACTTTTTAACATTGTTAATTACTGCAGACTTTTAAAAGTTTCGTTTAATGCAATTAAATAAAAGACGAGAAGTTTTATATTCCATCTACCATACTAGAGTAGTAAAAATTAAATCAAACGCCTTTCTATCAATTTCTACACTTGTAAATTGTTATTTTTTAGTTATCTAATATAAATTGAAATTCCTAATGCCATTTTTTTAATATGAATTATCTTCTCTTGTTCCAGATGGTCAGTCAAATCACCTTAACTTATTCAATTCGAGGCCGCAACCGAAAAAGAAGCGAAAATCAAGAACAGCGTTCACAAATCACCAGATCTTCGAACTGGAGAAACGTTTCCTCTATCAGAAGTATTTATCACCTGCTGATAGAGACGAAATAGCTAGCTCTCTTGGTCTATCCAACGCTCAAGTCATAACGTGGTTCCAAAACCGACGAGCTAAATTGAAACGAGACATGGAGGAGTTAAAAAAGGACGTGGAGAGTGCTAAAGTACTATCCGCGCATAAAACCTTTTTGGAGAACGTGACGGATTTGGGTATACTGAAGAAGAAAGCAATGAGTATAGGTGCAAGCGAGGAGGCCGCGACCAATCTTGTCGTGAACGCATCCAAATGAAACGAGGCAGCGCGCTCGATCGCGCCCGACAGCTACGATCGAAGCGTGCTCGATTTTTAAATCGATATAGACTATAAAGTGATCGTGAATCGATACCCAAAGACTAAAACGAGTGATCGATTTTCAAATAAACTCGAGTGACGTTATAACTTTAAAAGTTTATAGATACTGGCTGAAAACGAACAATTAAAAGTGTAAATTTAGTATATAGTCACGTATTACGTTAAAACTTTTACCTGAAATTATCTATCAAGTGAATTTTAATGATGAATATTTAAGATTTTCAAAGTAAATAGTGACATTAGATGTTTTTATCTTCACTAGTTTAGCGTCGTACTTCACTATTTAAAACGTTATAAATAACTATTTGTGAGCGTCGAAACGTTAACGCTATAGAAATGTTTCGCATCAGTGCATTGTAAATAATATATTGTACAAAAAAAACTGCTTCTTTCGATATATAAATGTGATAGTTGATTGTATTTAAGTACTTAATAGTTTATAGAAATATTTTATATTATTTATTACTGTAGCGCTATCACTGATACATAAAACGCGAAAACGAAAATTAAAAAATAACCAGTTAATTGCTATTAGCGTACCATAGTGCAATATAGATATTTGACTTATCAGTGGTAATGCTATTTCTCGAATTTTCTTGTAAATATAATTGTATAGTTAGATCCGCTTAGAGCGGGCGAAAACCGGACTAATGTATCGCACAAATGTGCGCTTGTCGATTGTTTCGCAGACAATTTAACTGTTTAGTTGCACAACTAATAATTGGGTAGTGTGCGCACCTTAGTCTTGGATAGTACACGTACGATGTACTAAAAAGTAACGTTACCGAACGGCTTCTGTTAATCGGACATTTCGCACTTTTAGTACACTACACGATATCAGTGTCGCCTCTTCGTTGATTTGGTAGTATATTTGCCAGATTGAAGCATCGACCTTCGGTAATGAGAATCAAAAGTGGATAAAATCATTTGTAACTTTATTTTCGCTAATAACATATGTTTGACCATGCTTAAAATTTGATGTAAATTAATATTCTATTCATGTTATTGTTTTCTCACAAATCTGAAGTACTAAAGGTACTAAACGTGTGTACTAGTAAGTTTTCCCAATTGTACTAGTACGGTGCGCACTTGCAGATGTCCGATTAAGCCCAAGACTAGCGCACCTCTGAAGCTCATATGAATCAAAGCGAGACTCAAAAGTTGTGCGATATATTAGTCAAAGGTCTCACGCTCTTAGTTATAGAATATTTGAATATAGAATTGCTGTCTTATAATATTTAAAAAGTTAATATGTTGTCTTTCTGGTGTCTCGATAATATAATTATTTATGCGAATATGAGAGTAACATTCGAAATTCGTTTTTATGTATTATCTATCAAATGCAGTAGTTCGATGTTAGTAAAAATTAAAATTCGTATGTATTTAAGCATGCCTAGAGCAATAGCAACTCTGTACTTAATATTTATATAGAATCTACAAAAAAATAGATTTACTATATTATATTATACATATATTTGTGTTTAACAGCTGGTTTCTTCTCTAGATTACAGATTAAAAAATACATTAAGGTCTTAAATTAAATAGAAAAGTGACATCTAGTATCAACAATATAAAATGCAAATGTCAAATTTGCTTTTGAGGTTATAAATATTTAACTTTTAAATATTTCGAGTTAATAAAACCGTCAATTAAAAGAAACTTGTTATGAAAATTAACTAAACGTTATCGATCTTACTTTTGATATTCAAAATTTACTTTCTCCATCCGTAATTCAAATTAAAAAAAAGTAGTCAGTCTCTCTCTTCTATGTATTTATAATTATTATTTATTTTTGTAATCTTTTGTCAAAAAAGGATTTTCAAACAAAGTATTTACACAAATATCTTATAATATTCTTATATAAAATCGATATTGACACATACAAAGAAAAAATGATTCATTTCATAACAAAACTAGTTTTTTTTATTTTTTAGAAATTTTACAGTCTTTTCATAAAATATTACAGATTATATTGTCTCGTATAAAAAACATTTCATGTCTGTTAGTTAACATGATTAGCATTTTTTGTTATCACTGTCAAGATTTTATTATCTGTGAATTTAATTATTTTGGATGTGTCAACACTGATTTAATGTCAAACGTTCCTACTAAGCTGCAGTTAATTATTAATGTATAACAGCACTCGATGTGTGCTTCAGCAAAACATGTGAATATTGATTAGTGTAAATAAATAATTACGTGTTCTTTCATAGTTGTTTTGTATTCCCTTACCCCTGAAACACACTGCATTAACACATGCCATCCCTTTCATTCTTTTTTATTAAACAAAGACAACAATAGGAATATAGCACAAGGATGACTGCTTGTAAATTAACTTCTAGTTTTCGTGATATTAACTGAGAATAACAAAGCTTGTAATTTTTTCCACTCATCAAAAAAGATCAAATAAAAGTAAACTATAACCTGAATTCCTTTAAAAGTAATTTCTAATGCTCAATCAGTAAAAAAACATTTTAAAAATCGATTGCAGCAATTTTATTGACGAGATAACAAAGCCATCAAGAAAGGCTAATTAATATGAAGTTTTAAAAATAATTAAGAAAAGTAAGAAAGTTTCTTTTATTTATAAAGAAATTTAAAAGATTTACATGCAATGCCTCTATTTCACTTATTACTGTATCAAAAGACAAGACTAAAACATTACAAAATCAAAGAATAAAAGACCACACCGATCTTCGAATATTTTTAATTAAGCGGAATTAAAATAATCGAATAGCAGAGTAACTAAAAGCAGTTTCGAATATCGTAATCGATTCGCCACACATCGAGTCTGGCTGTACGAGAGTTGCCTTTGTTTGAATTACAAACGAGCACTGATGACGACGTCGCGTGCCGAAAGCATACAGGTTTGTTGCACAGATAATGCTATATTTTATTTAATAAAAATAAAATACAAAATTAGACATTGATACTGCAAAATTTATTTTTATTGGTTACAAAGTACCCGAATAATGGTCTAATAAATGATAACCATGCTATAATTTTGCCTGCATTTAAAAGTTTGCGCAAATTGCTTTGCAAAACCATCTGTCAAGGAAATCTTCATTAAATTTTAAAACGCGTGCGCAGATTAAAAAAAAAACTAAATGTCTATCCGCACTTTAAATTGTCAAATTACGTAAACAATCCTAGAATGTAATTGTTAAAACTGTACGAGGATTTGCTACGGACACGAGTTTGTTATTCCATAATTGGTCGCCCGATAGAATTCATGTCCAATATACATAGAACACATATCCAGTACATAAAATTACTACAGAAGGGTCTATGCACGCTGGTTTGCGTAGACACGCAGTGTTTCGGCCACTTTTAAATATTCATTGAATGCCGTTTAGACGTTAACTATGGCCAGTGTCTTTAGTCGAAGTGATGATCCGTAGACAATTAGTAATTGCTTTAATAAAGTCCAAATATAAATTGTTTCTTTTTCTTTTTATGGCATACTTCGTAAATATTTATTAACTAAATTAATTTAACATCAAAATAATACTTTTATTTTAATACTAGCTGTTTCAGTGCGGCTTTATGCGCATTAAATTATGAAAATTGTATTTTATTGTTTACATTTGTCAAATTATCAACAGCAAATGTCAAAACGACATGACACGACAAACCTTGATAATCTTGCTTTCTTGATATTGATAGCAACTTATGGTGTCTTTCCCACATTAGGATTTTTATCCAAAATATTAACCCCCTAAGTTTAATGGGGTGGACATATATAGCCTAAAGCGTGACGTAAGTGTAGGGCTTTTTATTAAAAAAGAATTATTCAAAAATATGCTGTAATTGCTGACAACTTAGGCAACAAAGAACCGTGTGTTTACGCTTTATTATAATAGTAGAGATTTTTAATTAGGCATGTATACGATGAATAAAACTTTTTACGTTAAAATTTAGATAACAAAAGACTCCAGCCTTTAACTCACAGTTTGCTGTTTCTTTGTCTTCTTTTGCTAAATTACTTAACACTTCCACTCTCTGTTTATACAGTAATGACAGAGAGTGGAAGTGTAAAGTGTAAGGAAGATCAAATTTTATTGAACTACAATCCAATTCAACAAATCTAATCCTTTTTGTGTCGCTGATGTCAACTGGTGAAATCACTGACCTCTATAAACAGACAGGCTATAAGACGATTTTGTGCCTATTTGATTTTCCACATTTTAGAGTTGACGCTATCAGTTGGTAATGAGCATTCGAAATAATAATGGAAATAGAATTAACTGTCAACAGGAATGAAGCAAACAGTGATTTTGAAATATCCATTTGTAGAGATCAATGTATAATAGTCAAGTAACATGAAATGAATCGTGTCAATTTTCTTGTAGATGTTATTTTCTTTAAAGTTCTAATTAAAGCATTATTTTATAATGGCATGGTAAGATATAAGAACTCTATCGTAGCAATTTCACAACATTTAAGAAACCAATAGCACATTGAACAGAAACCGCAAAGAAATTATACTGGCAGACAATAAACAAAAGAAAAACATACATTGCTTACGAAAACCGATAATAGCATAGCCGTGAGCTGTTAATTAGTTACTCTACATTTAAAATAAAATTAAAAAGTTAGCTTTATATCAACTTGTATGCATCGAAAGTTTTTAATTTAATAGTACATCAATTCGTCCGTTTTATACAAAATGAATATAGTAATTTTGTGTTCGGCACGTGTGATGCGTCTATACGAACAATTTAAATACGCCTCGGGGCTTTAGTATCCATCCTTTCTGCGGTTGCCATTTCAAATTCGGCGGCTAATAAATGCTAGTGTTATACAATGGCTGAATTAAAAACAGTTGTTGAACTCGAATGTACCAAAATAATAACAGAGTACAGTCGTGATGTATAATTATTTAACATTTGTTTTCGGAACCGAAATCGCTGGTGTTGCTAGATGTAATTATTGTTATAAAATGTTTAATGCAACTAATCGATATGTGTTGCAATTTAAATGATTGATATAACATTTATTTAACCGTAATTATTTTAAATGTTCTCGAACGTTTCGATAAACAAATGAATTCAAATCTTTCTCTTAATAACAATGAGATTTCACAATTTTTTTTAATACAAATATCCATAATCCTTTCGTTTAATTATTATACGGCATTAGTCAAATTTAAATCCATAAATTTAAAATAACATGCAACATTTAAAAATTGTCACAATAATATTATTTTTAAAACAAAACTACAAATGTAATACATTTTGTTTAATTCACAACAGCCGTTACATAATTTAGGAACTGAATCTGTCATTATCTGTGGCGTCATTTTGTTTATAATTAAACTGTCATTATAATTAATTTGGGCGCGCGCCGCCCTAGGCGCTGACAGTTGCAGTCGTATTTTTTATCTGCATTTATTTTTAAGCTGTCCAGTCATTTAGTTCCTGTCATTTCTTGGTTCAAAGTTAAGATCGGTATCATAATATCATCATTAAAAATATATAATGGTCAATATTAAGAAACTAAACTTTCGCACATCTTTTTTTGTCTAGCTTTGATTCCTATGAGCTTATATGGAAGTGCGCACACTACTTGATTTTTATTTGTGCAACTAAACAATTAAATTGCCTGCGAAACAATCGACAATCGTACAACCGTTGTGCGATAGTTTAGTCAAAGGTTCAAAAGAAGGCAGATATTAACATCTGTTAATTCAATGATGTCGTGAATGAAAAGATAATACTCTCAGCGATTCGGCCACACAACGCTTTTAAAGTACTCCAAATATGAATTTTTCAATAGCCATTTCGCATGTCGAATGTCGATGAAAGTAACGCCAATTTAATATCGCTCCCGCAATTCATCCTTCGAATCCCAAATGGCGTTTACGGTAAAGTTTTTTCTCACATTAACCTACCCCTGCGGCAAAGAATTGACCCAAAAATCCAGCCTCCATACTGTAACGAATTAACAAGAGAATTTGGCCGAATGATGAATTGTCATTTCCCTTACGTTTGGACTAAAAAAAAAAACAAATCCCGACTCTATAGCTGTTAAAATAGGTTCATTTATAGTCTGCATTCGTTTGCAAATGACACATCTTTTGAAAGTTGCAAAGAAAATAAACAGGGCTGTCTATGGTTCGTAATTCGGCACAATGACAATTTGATGTGGAGCGAACACGTAACAATGGTTGATAATGAAGTGGTTTTGTCGTGTTTTAGAGCTTTAGCGGCGAGTGTGGGTATATTAAGGCACAATTATGTTATAAATGGGGGTTTATTGGACGATTAGCGGCAACGGATCGGTGTGGCGTACGCTGTTGTGAAACTCGCTTTACGAAATCTGTACAAGTACACTCGAGTACACTAGCTATTTAACATTACGAAACTTTTTTTTCTTTGCAACTATATTAGTTTTCTTAAGATTATGACGATTTAGTTTTGAATTAACTGGATTTTTTTTCCTGTTTCCGTTTTGCCATTTAAAAAATCGCGATAACTAAGTTTATGGATTTGTTGTTTAACGGATGACAAAACATAATTTTGTGGTCAAAATTACTTTTATATGAAATCCGCTTTTGCATTTAATATTTAAGTTCCATTTAAAATCTGGTTTTAAATACAAATGAGATTTAACATGTCTAAGAATGTACACATCGCGAAGTATTTTATAATTATTGATTAACACTTTTGTTCTCATATGTACCATAAATGATTGTAATAAGTTATATCGTGGTAATAAATTTATGAAAGGAAACGTTTGACGCTAAGAGACAACGTCCTCATTGTAATCACATTATTATTATTAATCAGCAATTTACTGGGAATTACTTCATATTGATATTCACTCTTGAACTTACAGACGTAACGTATAGAAAATTTGTCGATTGCTAGAGTTAAAAGCCTCTAAATAAGTCCTGATTATAATTCAAAATGTAACTCAGCTGAAATAATGACTAATCGAAAGTAAATTAAACGAGTTAGCTAGCAGTTAGACGCGCTTTGGTTTGAATTTGTTTTTATATTATAAGGTGGTGGAAAGCGGCCACCTGAAACCGTCAAAAGGTCGAAGCGACCGCTGCCCATAGACTTCAGCAATAGCATACGCGTTGCCTACTCTTAATCGACAGAGGAGACGCACATAAAGAGGATATTTCCTCTTCCTATACGTCGCCTCCACCGTCAAATCCATTTTTCCTTCCTATTCCTTCTGAGGAAAGGGTACAAAGGGAATACAATTAGCCGTCCTGCACCACACATATCAGACGAAACGCGGAATTGCTCCAAATTCACGCTTGTCTTCTGTGTGGTCGTGGTATTACAAAGGGCGAGCCGGCCCTACAGTGTGAAAATATTTTATATATCAGAAGTCTTCCCGTCTAATATTGTAAAATCAGTAGATACCTATGTGTAACATTAATTAAATTAAAAATAAAAAGTGGATCATATAAAAAAAATCTTCCTCTGGCTGTACGAATAAAATACCTTTGCCCTGTAAGACGCGGATGCTTTAAAAAGATTTCATTCTATTTACAACTATCAATTTAACGTCACACCGGCTGTGGATATCGGACATGATCCCGTGCCGCTTAACAAGGCCCCGAATTATAAAACAAATCAAAGACACCGCTGTATTGCCACGGCTCGTTTGCGCCTCTCAATCACACGCGTCTGATCCGACGAGGGATCTTGTCGCATTAAATAATCGCCTCAAATAGGTGCATATCAATTGATTCGTGAGATAAGCACTAATGAGCCAGGGTTCCTTTTGATACCACGTCTATCAAGCGACAGATTTGTATAACAAAGGTATTTGCCTGCATGTAAAGTCATTTTCAATCTTATGTCAATGGAATAAGGTTTAGACATTTCATCTTTAGATGTATTAGTAAGTGTGCAGAACAATAAGCCGATAATAAAATTACTCGGATCTTTTTAACGTCTTTCCCGACATTCGGCTTAGATGTTACTTTCGGCCACACAGTCTTTTGACGTGTATGTATGTATGAACAATGAGGCATGCAATAATATCCCTAATGTCAATGCAATAGGGAACACTTTTATATTTATATACAAATTTTTATTCCGATATTCTTAATTAAGAAAAAAATGTTTCTTAAATTCTTAAAACATTTTAATTTGTTTGTAAATTCAAAAGACTTCATCCTGGCGATTATTATATTAATTGTAGAACTGCATTTTTTTAATAAGACTCATGACAGATATTTCGTCAGATATCAAGAGGCAATCACAAAATTTAGAAAAAAAAATAAAAGTTCATTATTGTTAATGTAGCAATGCTTTATAGCAGCAAGAAAAGGATGTTTAGAGCAATTAAAACGTTTCTAGTTTATTAGAGTACGACTTATAAAGATAAGGAATCAGTGATTCTCAAAGTCTTAGATTAAACCACTAAAAAATAACTAAGCCTTAGAAATACAATTTCGTATTTATAACGCACGAGCTGTTGCCCGCGACTTCGTACGCGTGGTATTAGAAAACATACAAACTGTAAAAATTACAAAAAGCTACGTATCCCTCGGGAACCGGACGTTTCTCGGGGATGAAGCTTATCCCACGTGTACTCCAGACTTTGTTTTATATCTGTGCCAAATTTCAATAAGATTTGTTGAACCGTTGCAGAATGATCGAGTAAACATTAAAAAACGAAATTAATGAATCCCACGGGAACCGTAACTATTCCAGGGATAAAAAGTCTATGTGTTCTTCCAGACTATGCTCTAAGCCTGTGCCCAATTTCATGGAGATCCGTTCATCCGTTTAGGCTACAAACGCTAACAAACATCCATCCATCTATCCATCCATCCATCTAAACTTTCGCATTTATAATATTAGCAAGAAGTAAGATATTCAAAAATGACATTAAAAAAACATCAACACAAGATAAAATTGGATTAATAAGTAAGGGAGTCATCATCATCATCCTCCTTACCCTACTCCTGTTTGGTCGGCATACCAGGTTTTTGTCCTCCAAATAACTCTATCATACGTCATCTCAGTCATCACTCCCTTTTTTATCATGTCATCTTTCACACAATCCATCCATCTCGTTCTAGGTCTACCCCTACCGGTGTACCACACTCAGAACTAACGTGCTCCTTGTAGCATGCGATTCATCCCTCCTCATAACATGTCCATACCATGCTAACCTTTTCCTCCTTACCTTATCTACCACTGGGGCTACTCTCAAACTTATGTAAGGAAGTCTTAGAGGGAATAAGGCTTTAATTTTTTTTAAAAATAGCACAAAACATTATTGCAATGAAGTTTGAAAACCACTGTCTCAGTGACTGCGTTCCATCAAACTTTAGTCAGCAGAATCAGTTAGTCCACCGGCCAGCGATGGATTAACAAACAAAAGTCCACATCAAAGGAACACATAAAATTACGATTATGATATTCCTTTTGATATTAATTACGAGAGCGTGTCGAGCTCTGCTCTTTGATAATAAATCATCACTAGCTTTATGCAACCCTGGTACTGCGTTCGGAATTTCGCTATTTTTAATTCATGAATTCTCATTGCTGGAAACATGTTTTTTTCTGTCATATTTTATCTTATACTAGCTGTTGCTCGCGACTTAGCCCGCGTGGAATTAAAAAATATCTCATGTTACTCACTAGTAACGCAGCGTAATGGTGAAAGAATTTTTGTAATCGGCCTTGTAGTTTTTAAGTTATTTCAATACATACAAAAATAAAAATATTTCCTTTTTATTAGCCTTATTTTAGTCCTATTCAACTTCCCAACATTTTAATGCAAGGATGGAGAAGAATTAGGTTTGATGGATAACGGGACACAGGCCGTATGTTCCCCTTATGTGCGTCTTTTCTCTGTTCATTGATGGTGAGTAGTAAAAACGCGGTTGTCTATGGCCAGTGCCAAAAAAATGTTGGTCTACGCCACTTACTCATTTGTCACCTCATACTATAAACCACAGTGAAAAAATTTCAATGTATGCAACTAACAATTTATATTGAAACTTTCATAATAAAATATTATCTCACGAGTTAGAAGAACACGAGTAGTTTTCCATCATTACGATATCCATTGCCGTTTGTGTAAATAATACTAATAAAAAAATATAATTACTTGACGGATGCTACTTGGCGCCATCTTTTAATTTATCCTCGTCTAGAAAGCTGATTGATTCCCATGCTGGTTGGATTTTTCCAATTGGTAGTGACCAGTGATAATCTTGGATGTTTTTAACTTTTTTTATATACGTTGCGAAAGGTTATGTGTTATCTACCTATGCTATTATAATAAAGCGTAATTACACACTTCTTTGTTGCCTAAGAAGTCAGCAATTATAGCATATTTTTGAATATTTATTTTCTTTAATAAAAAACCCTACACTTGCTTTATGCTTTGAGCTATATATTTTAACGCCATTAAACATAGGGAGTAAATATTTTGGAAAAAATCTTAATGTGAGAAAGAGACAATAAGTTGCTGCCAACATCAAGGAAGCAAGGTTGTCATCATGTCATGTCATGTCACAATAAAAAAAATCATAATTTTATGCGGATGAAATCGGTAACAGCTAGTGTAAATAATAACATAGAAGGTACCTACATCCGTGATGAGTGTGTAGGCAGACATCCCGATACGCAAATCACTGTCTTGTTGATTTGAATAATTAATACCGTCAGCTCGCCACCGAAATAGCCCCTCCTAAAATTTAATACGTATTAAACATTATGCACACATAAAACATAAACAATTATACGACCAGGCTCGCAGTGAATTGATCCTAATTATGTCGAAATAGGCGTTAATAGGACACGTAATGGCCGACTTTACGACCCTCAAGGTGCCGCCAAAGAGCGTTCCGTTGTTTTTATTGACCCCCTTTTTCCATCTCTCTCACACGAGCTAAGTTTTTAGGCAAACATCTCGATTCAGATATCTCGATACTTCAATTTGAACCTCTCTGTTTTATCCCTCGGCGGATAATGCAACTTCTGTTTGTTTTATTTGTGTATTACGACTTATACGCTTTCCTACCGGATGCTGACTTTAAAATACTGAATATCAGACACGAATTTAAATTTTAGTTAGTAAAGACAGGTGTAAAATAAAAAAAAAACTTTTATTTTGACGTTGCAATATACAAAGGTAGAGAAAAACCGAAGAAAACATGTAAAGATTCTGTGAATGAGGACATGCTTAGGGGAGTAAATTCAGATATGGCTGAAAAAAATGTATGGAAGAGCAGTACATACTGAGTCGACCCTACGTAGGGACAAGGGCAAGGCAACAAGGATACGCGTTGTAATATAAGATGTTACACAGCGAACATTCATAATCAGTTCGTGATCTTCCGAGGATTCCGGAGAGCAACTAATCGTTCGATAAAAATGTTACACTACCTATCATTACACCGCGTAACATAGGTCAATACGTAAATTCAGGTACCTTCAAGAAAAGATAGTATCTAACAAAAGTTGACAACAAGTCTGCAGTTCTACTTGCGAATGTTCAGAAACTATAGAATAATTTATATTAGACGATCCGCTGTTCATTTGTCTCGTTGATAAAATGCTATTTTTCAATTACATTTGCACTCCTCTCTTCTATTTAAATAAACGCCAATTAAATCTAGACCTTAATACATTTAAAGTAGCTATATAATTAAAAAGCCTAGTAGATATTAAGGCCACCATCAGAGTATCCTAAGAAAATGAATCTGTCAGATAGCTTTTAACCAAACCGAGGCGTCCCAAAGAATAGGTACAATTCAACAATAATTTATAGCGCAGTCGAAGCGAGCTATAACACTATAATAGCCTTTCAGACACCAGCCGAGGGAGAGAGACGGCGTCATCAGAGTGAAGGAGAAAGTCGACCAGAAGCGCCGCTTCACGTCAAAATACGTGCTCCATTCGTTTTATTGCTTTGTAGTGATGTAAAGAATTCGATATCGACATTTTGTTATTATTCAAAAATCGGACTTTAGATTTTTTATTTGGAAATTACAGCTTTCCAGTAAGATACATTAAGCCAAAAGCAATAATAGGTGTATCGATGTATATCTTAAAAGAGCATCACTGGCATCTTTACCAAAACATTACCAGATGTTTACATGTTACATTTTTAGGAATACAAATGGAATACACAACTAATAGATAAATAAAATAATAAATAAATTTATTCCGGTTACATTTAGCAAATGATGGACATAATAACAACGATTTCTTTTTCAAAAGCAAACTAAAAGTAGTTAACATTAAAATCACCAATATTGTGATAACTGTGTCACAATCGAAAACGGTGTATAAGCATATACAGTTTCGTGAAATCTTAAGACTTTACAGTGAATATTTCCTATAAGTCTAAAATTCAAAATAAGAATTCTATCGATATCAATTAATCGATATCGGCGGGCAGTCAACGAAGCACAGCGCAACTCTGAGGGCGGCACCGCGGCAACATCAAAGGAGGCCACCTCTTTGATGTGGCCGGCGGCGCGCGCCTCCAAACGCCGTAAGCGACAAATCCATACGTCATCCCGCTGTCATTATAACGCCTCACAATCGCGCCGGGAATGTGGAATTATTAATGAGACAATATAAATTGACAAGGCGCTTTAATACCGATTACTTGATCTCGGATATGGACGCAGCTCTGAGCCCTGTGTCACTCCACTTGCTTACAAAGGCCACTCGTACGAAGTGGTGACATCAATTAGGAACGTAACAAAGTAACTTTAACGTGGTTGTTATGACATTTGACGCAAATTGAAAGTACGAGTAAGTTTTTTAATAATAATGTAATTGAAAGTGTTAAGATTGAATGTGGATGGCTACAAAGGTAGAGGAAGACCGAAGAAAGTATGGATGGATTGTGTTAAAGAGGATATGCTTAAGTGGATTCAGATATGACGGCTGATAGAGATGAGATGTATGGAAGAGCAGCACAAACTGTGCCGACCCTCCGTAAGGGATAAGGGCAAGTGGATGATCAATAATGTAATTGAGAGAAAAAAACTGACTCACCTGGCAACGCACAGGTTAGAAACTTGAGAATTCGAACTTTAGACATTTTTTTTAGATACAACGGAAGTTAAAATTGCACCTACCAGTTTTTCATCAATAAATCTGCCAATTTTTAAGTACAATGCCTATTTTTAAGCAACAATAAAATAATATACAATTTGAAAATCTTGTTACACCATGCGTCAATGCGTCTTATGCCATGGGCTGTCGGCAAACCGCGCACTACCCTATCGTCGACACTGATTCCGTAAAGGAAATTATCCGTTAGTTATAACACGGTTCATACAAATAAACGTATAGATAAAATCTAAAAAGATAAATAAGGTGTGATGAATACAGATCACATACGTTTGTGTTATTTCTCTCTCTATTACCCCAAAGAGAGGAAGTGAGATAAGAATATGTTTTTCAACATGTTTTACGTCAGTGAAAATGATTATGTATAATCGCTCATTAGTTTCTGTGTTATCGCGGCAACAATAGTTGGAACCAATCTTGAAAGGGAACAAAAAGGTAATTACAGGTTACTTTGTGCGCATTGTTGCTCGGGATAATTTGGGGTAACCCCTTTACTTATCCCCGAACACCTATGTTCTGTTTATTGTGGCTTCGAGTACAAAGACTTCAGATTTGCATGTAAAGGTTACAATATATTTTCGTTTTATGCTCTAGCTTGATTTATTTCAGTTCATATTATCACTTTTTGACAAAACCAGATGATTGATTTTACGTTTGAAATGTATTACGGTTTCGACGGAATTATACAATAATCCATTATATTTGACTAGCTGTTGCCCGCGACTTCGTCCGCGTGGTATTAGAAAACATACGAACTATTTAAATAACAAAAAGCAACGTATCCCTCGGGAACCGGACATTTCTCGGGGATGAACCTTATCCCATGTGTAGTCCAAACTTTGTTTTATATCTGTGCCAAATTGCAGATTCATCGAGTAAATATTAAAAAACTAAATTAATGAATCCCACGGGAACCGTAACTAATCTCGAGATAAAAAGCCTATGTGTTCTTCCAGACTATGTTCTATATCTGTGCCAAATTTCATGGAGATCCGTTCAGCCGTTTAGGCTACAAACGCTAACAAACATCCATCCATCCGTCCATCTAAACTTTCGCATTTATAATATTAGTAAGTATAAGTATTAGTAAGATTAGTAAGATTATTTGACGAGTAAAATATGTGATGAACATGAAGCTTTATAACCACATAAAATCGTTCTGGATAAATTCCGTGTACCAAGTTTGCCTTTATGATGAAAGGAACTCAATCCCCTAATTGTCAATCTTGCGGCGTTATTCAATACGTGCAACACTTGTTGGCGGAGTGTGTCCTGAATAAGAATGAAAGAGAAGCACTATTTTATACATATAATCTGCTGAGACACCATGTTGGTGGATTTTTGTCTAACGAAGTCCGCAGCATAATGTTAAAGACCTTATAGTATTTTGTAAATGTTTCCTCTTTTTCACTTTTTTGTATGTTTTTTATATTTATATGGTTTAGGTATTTTGTATAAGTTATTATGGGACTGACATGTTCCAAAGAATCAAAGTCGGTATAAAAAATAAAGAAAAAAGAACGCATAAAAGTCGCCAGTAATTTATTATTACAAGGGCAATAAGACGGCGACCTTACCGCTATAAGCAAATTCTTACAAGCAAACCTGTGGGATAGGAGAAACTAGCACTGATAGTCATTGTAAACTTGCTCTTGTTTCTAGAGGGTCGGCACAGTACATACTGCTTTTCCATACATCTTTATCAACCGTCATATCTGAATTCACTCACTGAGTTCACACAATCCATCCATACATTCTTCGGTCTTCCTCTTCCTTTGTAGCCACGCTAACCTTATGTTTCTCAATTTCTCCACCAATGGCGCTTCTTTCGAACTTCCTTTATTATACACATTCTTAACTTAATCCCTTCTTGTCGTCACATATGCATCTTAACATATGCATCTCAGCCACATAACATAGTTCAGTATGTAATCAAGTATATTTACATTTAAGAGAAGCGCCGACCGAACGAAATGTTAAAACGGGCTCTACCACTGTTAATAAATTTTATGCCGACAAGTAAGACAATATAGTATATTAGGTATCATGGGCGAGGCTAAACAAAACACCCTAAAAGTAACACCTACGTATGTTATTAATTATAGTAAACAATTAGGTGATTAAAATTTTACATAGGCTACCAAAAAATACTAAAGTTTAGTCATTTATTTACCCAAACCGACTTGCCATCATTAAATTTTGATGTATTTACATTAGTTTAAATATTAAAACACAGTCCCCTGAGTGTCGTTTAAAGTATCTATACTATTATAATAAAGCGTAAAAACACCCTTCTTTGATGCCTTAGGTGTCAGCAATCACAGCATATTTTTGAATAACTCTTTTTTTAATAAAAAGCCCTATACTTGCGTCACGCTTTAGGCTATATATTTAAACACCATTAAACTTAGGGGGTAAATATTTTTGATAAAAATCTAATGTGGGAAAGAGACCATAAGTTGCTGCCAACACCAAGGACGCAAGGTTGTCTTCATGTCATGTCATTTTGACATTTGGAATTGATAATTTGACAAATGTAAACAATAAAATAAAACTTTCACAATTTCATGCGAATGAAGTCGCACGGGAACAGCTAGTTGATAATAAAACAAAACTGATGACTTTATTTGGTGGTATAAATTGTGTTTAAAATTGTAACCACAAATATAGTTAGACACTGTTTTAACACTTTGACCGCCGATGAATGGTCAAATGGACGTCAACGTAGTAACCTTTATATAAACATGCTTTTAGTAAGTAAATATTTATCGCATCGCATTGCGTCTACGCCTAATGTAAGAAACGTGAATTGTCAAAAATCCGTACAGGGTCACGGTGTAGAGTTAATGTATAACGTATTTGTTGAAGCTAAAATCTATTTGAAACATTAAACAGTGTCTATTTTTTTAATACAGATAATTTCCTGATGTTTTTTTTATCTGTGTCCAGTTAGATTCTAGACAACAGTTGTCCGGACGTGACCTGATCCGGCGGCCACTCCCCACCAAGCTTGGCGGGCAATTAGCGATCATTTATCTTCGAGCCTCTGTCAAAACTGTGTCGTCCACATACAAAACATTTTACCAAAGCCCGCCATAATTACGGACCTCTTGATTAATTCGAAATGCGGTTGAGAGGTCTTTGTATGTCAAATTTGGGACTCTTTAACGTGTGAATTAGATGATTTTTCTTAATGATAAAGGTTGACGGATGGAAAATGCACCTTTGTTGTTAATTATGCACGGTTATCTGTTAAATTTATTTAATTATAGCGTCGTAGAGGTCGGTAGTGTCGGATGTTGCCTTTTTCGTTGATTGATGAGTTACTCGAGTTAGCGGACCCGTCTGTTTGTGGCTTATAAATCTATCATTATTACACCTACCGCAAAAAATGTTAGTCTATTGCAAAAAAATCTCTAACTACAATTATGAATGTATTACGAGACTTTATCATTCGAGTTCGAATCCCAGTTAACTTTGAGAAAATGTCTCCCTTCCGAAATACAATAGTACATAAGTATACATAAGTAATTTTGCTATAAAATGTGCAGAATTTCATAAAACCGAAAATCATAAAATTACAATCTTAATCAGGATCTACAACTGATTGTTAAATAAATAAAAAAAGGAAAAATTAAGAACTAAGCACTAATGACATTAGATCGTCGAAATCGACAAAACACAAGTCATTCCGACATCTTTAATATTTAAAGGTTTTAAAAACATAAAAATTGAAGACGGCGATCATTTTAAATGGTAACACTGTTATCATATTCGCGATCGTGGGAACCTTATCTGCACTTTACTGCATCGTAATATCCGAGATCGGTTCATGACTCAGCACTATATCTATTAACCAAATACCAATATAACTTGAACCATCTTGGAACTATCGACTCAGTAGCATAGAGGTCATTTACAATAGGACGTATTACGTCTAATGAGTGGTTAGGTTTTCTCCTCTGAGTGAACGTGTCATAGATAATTCGATTTAATGGCCAGTGCCTGTTAATTATCGAATTAGGAACGACCCTCGGATCACTTTTGTCTCTGGTTTTTGTATTTTGAGAGAATTATTCACAAGTTTCAATTAATAGTATCGTTTTGGCTAAATACACTTAAGCGTGAAAGCCAAGAAAAATTACATCGTTTTATTCCGATAATATTATAGACTACTAGCTTTTGCTCGCGACTTCGCCTGTGTGAATTACATAAAAAACATAGCCTATATTACTCATTGATAACTTAGCTTTTTAATGGTGCAAGAATTTTTGAAATTGGCCCAGTAGTTTATAAATTATTACAATACATACAAAAATACAAATCTTTCCTCTTTATAATATTAGTATAGAAATAAGACAATTCAAATAAGAATTGGGATAGATTACAACTAGTAAGTGATTGAACCAAACAGAAACAGGACTCATGTATAAAATTTTTAAGAACAGTTTTTTATAGCAAAAAGCAAACGAGCAATCTGTCACTTAAATTCATCAAAATAGAGAAGACAATTGCCAATAAAGCAAAACAAATGGTAAAAGTGTAGATGTCCAAAGATAAATCTTATTTATATCGATAAATATAATCTAGGATCTAATCCTTTCCCAAAAAAAGTTGATCTGTCGGACGAAGCGGTCACTCATTTATAAACAATAAGTCAGTGACGTAAGCTCCTTTAGCGGCACAGATTTATTGCTAGTGTTGTACCAATTTGAAAAAAAAAATATCGACATGCATTATTTAATGTAACCATTAATTGAAGTTCTTGTAATTAGTATGGTGAATGTTAGGATTTTAAAATACTAAGATTAAAAATGCTAGTAGAGACCATTTTCGGATTATATCAACGAAGATCAATCTTTATCTCTAAGTCCGCTACATGGTGTTAAAGGCTTTATAGCATTTTGTTAATACTATTTTTGGTTTTTCTTTATTTTTCACTTTCTCATTTTGTATTGTGTTTGTTTATAATTGTATGGTTTCGGTATTTAGTTTAAGGTATTATGGGACTGACATGTTCTAAAGAACCAAAGTCCCTGTAAAAAATAAAGAGAAAAAAAATCTTTATCCCTAATTCTATTAAACTATCTATATAGAGTTATACTGTTTTGACTTTATTCTAACGTGTCTTAAAACTTACAAGTGGTGCTATATGACTTTAATATAATATTATTATTTTTAACGCGAGATTGTAAACATAAAATGTTATCTTCCACGTTACAATTAGTAACAGTAGACTATCGATATCGATACTTAAATTAAAAACATCGATATGTTACAACTCATCCCTAGCGTCCATTTCCGACACAACTTGATTCAACCCGTTCAAGTTACTACAAACATCTTACGTCCGTCCCTTTCATACCAGCATCATGCGTCGCGTTCGCACGTCGGCGCGCCTTTGTGACGTGCGCGGCGCCTTTGATGTCGCGATGCCCCGCCCACAGGCCCTCCCCCCGCGATCACAGCGCCCCCCGCGC
>NW_013525314.1:179031-180051 GCF_000836215.1 Papilio polytes | reverse complement strand
TTGCGGAATATATTCGCCAGTAAGTTGTTCTGCTAAGCGTCTATTAAGTTAATTAGGTTGGTTTTTACTTAATGAATGTAACTACATACTAATGATTATTATGTTTAGTTTTTTTAAGGAGAGTTCTGACGTCACGATAAGTCTTATAAGTTATTTACATATCCTGCTTTTCTATTTACTTTATTGATGACAAATTTAACACGATTAACTTACAAAGTTTTTAATTACGTAAGTTCTTAAGAGTGACATTTTTTACCTTAAGCAATCGAGTTGGCATTTTAAATATTAATATTGACTATGTGTTATATGAAATCTATTATACTGGTTGTACTTTCCGTTAAACAGAGCTTTTGGTTTACTTAAATCAAACTTTAAACTTATATTTGATTAAATATATGTGTCCGGTAACTTAACATACGTAGTGGGCCGATTCGACCGAACGATGCATTCTACACTCGCGCTTACGTAATTACAGGCGGCGACTTCAAAGGGGCCGCCGCGAAGAGCGGTTTCTTTGTAGTCTAATAAACGAGCTTTGGCACCTTTACCAAAACAAATCGTGTTGTGACGGAATAAAGTCGCTTTTAATTTGATATTTCAAAGCTACCTTAACACCTTAGACGAGTAAAGGGTCATATCGGTTAGGGATTTTGCCACGGATATGTCAAAAAGAGATTTTATTGCGTCTCTAAATGAGGGACCGCACGGAGAGCGAACGAATTGGGTCGTTCAGAGTGCTCCGAGCTCCGGACGTTGTTTTAGATTGATTTAAACAGGGTTATGACTACGCGCGAGTTGGGATTGTCCCTAGTTGTATGAAATTACATTATATAATTTGAAATAATCTACAAGTGAGGTCAACACAGGTTAAAAATATACTGTTATCTTTGTCTCTTTTATACAGAATGAGAGGAGCGACAATATATTTTGTAGTACGGTAATTAGATGTTGAAAGGTCTTTTTAACAGTGGTAGTGCCCGCTTTAATATTTTAGCACTGCAGGGCCGGCACGCCCGGTGT
>NW_013525314.1:177198-178287 GCF_000836215.1 Papilio polytes | reverse complement strand
TACTTTCTTGTTTTAAGTTTCTTAACTTCTAAATAATTATGTCGTAATTTTTTTTTTGTATAAAAACCTTGGTAACGTTCTATTTGTGTAAAGTTTTGAGTCAAATTTTCTCTTGTGCAGTATTAAAATCAATTGTCAAATGAGTTCTCATTATGATATCAATGAAAAGGAATAATTTTATTTTTGTGTCCCAAATAAATTCCAAAACTGCTTAACCCATTTAAAAATTGGCCATTAGAAACTTCGAGAACATACCGTATCAGTGTCCGAAGATTATTAACATAAATAATAATCTAGATTTTTTCACGCGGACGAAATCACGAGTTAAAGCTAGTATTCACATGTATACACAACTAGCTGTTCCCATGCGGCTTCATCCACATGAAATTTTGAAAACTTTATTTTATTGTTTACATTTGTCAAATTATCAATAGCAAATGTCGAAATGACATGACAAGAATACAACAAGAAGACAACCTTGGCAATCTTGCTTCCTTGATGTTGGCAGCAACTTATGGTCTCTTTCCAACATTAGGGTTTTTATCCCTAAGTGTGGCGTGAAAATATATTGTCTAAAGCGTGACGTAAGTGTAAGGCTTTTTATTAAAAAAATAATTATTCAGAAATATGCTGTAATAGCTGACATCTTAGGCAACAAAGAAGTGTGTGTTTACGCTTCATTATAATAGTATAGATTGCATTTTCAGTCTTAGGGATCCGTTAAAATCTGTCGATCGGAACATTGATATTTAAATTTTTTTTATTATCAATTAGGTAATAAAAGAAAATATTTTTTCATCGCATTTAAAACCTGCGTAATCACTTCTGCATCGATAAATTTTATATCATAAAATCACAGCTTTAATTAAAGTCAAAACCTCATCCGATAGAGATAGCTTTAAAACAAATTACTATCCAATCCCGCGCATGCTCGCTCAAATAATAGATCATTGTTTAGTCGAACATAGTGATGTCACGAATTTATCGATTTTTACTATCGATATGATTCGATGTAAAACACAATTTTTTATAAGAGAAGGGGGCAAACGAGCGGCGGGAACACAGAGGTGGTCAACGACGCCCATGGAC
>NW_013525314.1:175636-177052 GCF_000836215.1 Papilio polytes | reverse complement strand
CGGTCGTCTGATGACGAAAGTCAGCGGAAGGAATCGTTCCGAACAGCTCCTCGTAACACTCCCAGTGGTAAATACGGTAAAAATGCAGAGGGAACTGACGTGCCTCCGCAAGGCCAGAGGATCTAGCCGATCGGTATTATTAAATAAACTCTGATGATTTCAGTCACAATCCGAGAGAACTGTACAGAATTAACAGTTTCTAGTAGGTTAAATAGTACAAGAATTTCCCGATACTATTGAATTAAACTATGCAAATTTCAAACCTCTCGTTTTTTCATTCTACGCTAGTTTATCTTATGTTGTGTACGATTCTGTTGTCCATAACTGTCAGACTTCTGTAACGATTTGAAATTTTATCGATAACACGCACATCACTAGCGGTCATTATTGCAGATGGCCACCCAGCGCGGCTCCATCTTGCTCCCACACACATCGACTGTAACGAGAACTAACAGGGAAAAGCGAATCAACGCTATAAAGTACTTACATACTCTTTACGAATTAATCTAACGTAGTAATATTGGCCATAAATATGTAATAAATTAACCAGTTAAATCTAATTAGTTTTTACTTTATGTTTAGTTCTTCAGACTGTGTTTTTAAAAATTATGATAGCACAGGCAAAGACTTGACAATAGCTCAATCCTCAATTTATAGAACAAGTGGCGCCATCTTTTACGAATATTTAGGTTAGTTTAGTCCGAGACTCGGTCCGCGTGGAATTTAAAACAAACAAAAGTAAGTAGCCTGTGTTCCAGATTATCCTTTAGATTTCTGCCAAAATTTATCAAGATACGTTCAGCAGTTTATGCTACAAACATCCAACCATCTAAACTTTCGCATTTATAATATTAGTAAGATGTGATTACTTCAATGTCAACTAGTTTAAACTACACTAAAAATAACTTCTTATCTTTACTAATATTATAAGAATATTTGTATTTTTGTAATAGAGATAACTCAAAAACTAATTGGCCGATTTTCAACGTTAGAAAGGTAATTTATCTGCGAGTAAAATAGGCTTTGTTTTTTAAATTTAACGCAGGCGAAGTCGCGAGCAACAAATTTTATATAAATAATGGAAGTGCAGATTTGTTATAAAAAGTGTACCCAAGTTCAAACTAAAAGAAGCGGCTAGACTTCCAAGAATACTTGTAATAAATCGTCTCGCCTGCTTCGTATAATCGATGGCGACCGTATTAAAATTGCATTAATTCCGCACACACTCGATATATCGATGTTGTTAACAATTAATCATTCGGAGAAGCGGCGAATAATCGGTACGATATCGAACGCTTGCTTTTGCCTTTTTTTATTTTTTAAATGCGCTAAAGTCAAAACAAAATTTGATTTTGATTAGTGGAATGGAAACTCGTTTCTCACTGAATGCAATAAAAAAGATAATAACCCTTACAT
>NW_013525314.1:161519-175593 GCF_000836215.1 Papilio polytes | reverse complement strand
CTTTCACACAATCCATCCATACTTCTCCAGTCTTCCTCTTCCTTTGTAGCCATTCAATCTCATTACTTTTATGAGCCTATCAACTGTATTTGTTAATTTTGTTTATATCTATACTAATAATATAAAGAGGAACGATTTGTATTTTTGTACGTATTCAAAATAACTACTGGGTCGATTTCAAAAATTCTTTCACCATTAAAACGCTACGTTATCAACGAGTAACATAGGCTATATTATTATTTTTTAAATTCACACGGGCAAAGTGGTAAACAGCTAGTAGTAATATTTGTTCGGATACTGTTATTCAGTTACTGTTAGATTTTGAACATAAGAACATCAGTTAAATCTATCTAGTAAGGTATACATATAATAAAATTGGAGTATCTGTTTGTAATATCAAAGTAAAAATTCCAGATTTCGGTAAGATAATGTATTTGCGTTGCTGATAATGAAAATCGCATTATAAAAAAAATTGTCTGTCTGACCGCAAGCCGCATGGCTGTTCGGATTTCGATCGCACTTTAACTGAAGGGTAGCTGACATAGACGGGCATATTATAGGCTACTTTATCTTAATACGTGGACGAAGTCGCAGACAACAGTTAGTTGGTAATAAAAATCTTTACCTTATCTATGGTAGACGCCGTGAGTTTCGCACGCTTTCAAGTGGCGACCTCTGGCGAGAACGCGCGGTCACGTCGTCCGCACGATCAATCATACGTGTCTCGTCACATCAAATTATTGATGGTAAGATTTTTGTTGTCCCGTTAAAATGTTTAGCGCTCGCCCTCGATTACGTCCTCAATCGCGTCACGCTCTGACATTCTGTAACTGTGTTTCCATTGCTGAAACATATAAAAATCTCTATTACTGTGAATATTTGACAAGATTTAGTTGCCTTCAGTAAGGTAGATCTTTACTTATTTTTATAATATTAGGTGGCAAATGAGCAAGCGGCCACCTATTAACATCCGCAATTGCAGATGCGTTGCCTATTTTTAATCGACGGAGGAGACGCACATAAAGAGTACATTTTCCCTTCCTATGCGTCTCCTCCATCGTCAAATCCACTTTTCCTTACCATCCTCTCCTCTTAAGGGTGAAAAGGGAAAGACTTCAGACTGTACGCGGAATTGCTTCGACTTCACGCCTGTCTTACGTGTGGTCGTGGTATTGCATCACATACATATGTTAAAGTGGGCTTTACCACTGTTAAATAAGAGAAGGATATGTACTTAGCATTCAGCTTGTGACAAGACAAACTTTATATATGAACGTGGAAATGAAACGAATCACGTCCGTAGGGTTCAACATACAATGGATGGACTGCGTAAAAGTTGACATGATTAAAAGAGTGGAAATCGAAAAGTATGATAAATTGATCACTGAACTCAGGACAGTATATTTATTTTATAAATTACTAGCTGTTGCTCGCATAGTCACCCGGGTGAAATTAAAATAAAACAATAGAAAGCATAGTTTATGTTATTAAGTGATAACGTAGCTTGTTAATAAAGTACTTTTTGAGTTATTTCAATACATACAAAAATATAAATGTTTCCTCTTTATAACTCACCAGCTGTTGCTTGCGATGCCCCCGTGATGTACTCATAATTACCTTTCTAACGGTGAAAGAATTTTTAAAATCGGCCCAGTAGTTTTTGAGTTATTTCAATACATACAAAAATTCAAATCTATCCTCTTTATAATATAAGTATACATATAGAAGTATAGAAAAGTAATTATTTACATCCAATAATGAATATTATATCCTTAAAATCACAGTAAGTAATTAATTAAGAAGATTCTAATGTAACAATATATTTCATAATAAATTCTCATTCACAAGAGAGAAACATCTTCCATCTCATTCTAACGGGCGTGGCTTGCCCGCGCTTGGCCCACGTATTTAGACCTCTATGTGAGGTCCCGATGGTAATTTATTAACCGGGGCCCCACAAATACTGACTTTCGAAACGCACCATCCATTTCCAACTGATGGCTATATGAAATTATAAGATCTTTTTATACTTTCGTATAACGGTGCGAATTCATACTAATTAAGACATCACGAAGCAGTACTGCTATCAAGATATAATGGTATTCCATTAATTCTTTTGCATTGGCATTTTAAAAATCGTATTTTTGACGATGATTGGTTTATTTTTCTCCTTAGATTAATATTACACGTCACGTTGTTAATAAAATTACTGATCAAAGTTTCGGTTTTATTCAATTAAAGCATATGTTTGTGGTTATTCATATTTTAATACGAACCAGTATTGTCCCGCCTGGACTGTACTCGTAGTAGTAGTAAGTGACTATATTGTTTGTTTTTAAAAGGACAAAGTGAAGATATATTGTAAAGAATATTACACAAAATCATTAGTAAAAATTACCTTTATATCCTAATATCCTTCTTCGTCTCCCAATCCGGTAATAATAACGAAGTAACGGCCCGTGCCGAGGCTCCTGAGGGCGTCCTCGAGTTTAGTTACTCATAAACGAGGTTTAGGTTAAGCGCCATCAGCCTCGGCTACCTCAAGCCTGGTGAACCTGTAAATGCCTCTTCAAGGCAAACAATGGCAATTTAGTCACAAATAAAGTGCAGACTTGCAGACTTTCCAGATGGGTCATGGTCAACATGAATCACCACCTCTACTTATAAATGATAACAATTGTTAAATTCAAAATTCTACATATTTATGAATATTTCTTTAAGTTTTAACATTAGCTGGCATATAAATAAAAAAGAATTCTGAAAAGGATTCTAAGTTTTAATAACTTCTACTTGATACTAGATGGCGCTCTTAAGATAAATGTTTTTGAAGTAAAACTGCTACCTTATGCCGGGATGAAAATTAAGCTGGGTCTTAACTCTTTAAACATAAATTGTAAGATAAACTTAACAGCTAAAAACAATAAAGATCTTTCTTTTCATATTTGCAAATCCTGTGCTCTCCGCATACATACTCTTTGGCTCACAGTTCAAACTTAACGAAAAGTTAACGTTAATTTGACATTGACAGAAAACAAATAAATAATGGATTTTATGATTTGATGTTATTGTTGATTTTGTTCCGATTACTAAAGCAGTCATATTTTAGACATTAGTTGTAAAGTGAAAGTGTAAAACTAGTTGTGGTACATTGTTACTAAGATAAAAGTTAAGAATGAATAAGCAAATGATAGAAAAAATAAATAAAATAAACAATAACGTGTGTCCAGAATTTGCGTTTGATAATCCTTTATTGGATCGAAATGTTACTAACGCATTATCAAAAAGTTTTGTTAAAATACTTGATGTGTTGAACCCTAACAGCAAAACCAACCTTCGTCTCTCAGTTCTAGAAGTTATCAGAAAATGTTGTCAAACTGAATCAAATGATCATATAAAAATTGATGATCATTTATCGGAAATTATTACAGAATTTCACTGCTCTAATTTGAAACAAAAAACAACACCAGAGCCACAAGAAAATGTAGAAAAAGCCTTAGATGCATTTCTTCTTCGTAGAATAGAAAATTGTGAATTATCTGCCAAATATAAATCTAGACTAAACCCAGAAATTATACAATCATTAATCAATCTCAAGCAGGAAGATATCTTTGACATACTTTCTAAAGATGTTATAAATTGGAATGTAAAAGATAGCAAACAAAGTTGTATATTAAAGGAAATATTCATGAACGATCACATTACAGAAAGAAAACTTTTGGATGATATTTTCATTAAAATGACACCAGAATTAGAAAAGTTTTTTCTAGAAATTGCTCATGTGTTGATAGACGGTACAGCTGATTTAGAGACATTATGCTCTGATGATATAAAAATAAAGCAATTAATAAAAACTTGTTCAATATCACCTCAAGGTTTTCAGATTTGTTGTTCGATTTTAAACTTTATCTTCATAACAAGTAATTACAATTTAAATGTGCAGAGATTTATCGCCATGTTTGTAAATCATATAAAAACAAACTGTACAATAGATTCCTTTCATTCACTATATCCAATACATGTAAATCACATTGTTTTACTTTTAGATTTTAATGATGAAGAATTATCACAATCTCTAAGAAATGTATTTATCAAAGAAACTATTAAGTATTTAAAATTGTTACATAATAAAGAAAGTGACTTAATAATGTTGCTGTCTCATTTTCCGAGATGGTTTGATATTTATTTTGATTCTGAATATTGTACAAATTAAATCTTACAAACATAAAACTCCTTAATTTATTGCATTTATTAGCAATTATTGCCTGAATGCTACTTAAAATTGTACACAATTACTTCTACTGTAGAATTAATTAAGGATAAAGGAAAAAACTTAAAGATTTCAATTAATATTATAATTGTGATTATTAATGTGTATATATCCATATAATATTCTCTTTTATAATAAATCAATGATAGTTTTGTAACATATGTCTGTCAGTTTTATACTAATTGTAATTACTTACTGCACTGGCGCAGCGACCCGAAGTGGGCCTCCAACAAGAGAGAGCAACTAATTGTAATTAACTCTTTAATTTTCCTGTAAGATTCAAATGTGAATCTTAATAAAAGTATAAATGCAAAAGTTTAGATGGATGAATGGGTGTTTGTACAGACCCTAGTTTGTAGCCTAAACTGCTAAACAGATCCTAATGATATTTGGCATAGATGTAGAGCATGGTGTAGAAGAACACAGGGTACTTAATTAATCGCGAAAGCTAGTGAGTATTATATGAAAGAAGTTTGACTTACCTTTGAGTGTAGCATTTTTTAATTATTGAAGCGGTTACTCCCTTTGTAATGACTTCATAGCGTCTCCTGAAATATGGAGACAAGAGATAATTAACACATTTTTATCGACATAAATACATCAGCTAACTCTAAACTTTTTTTGTTGAATAAATTGTACTTTGTTCTTCTACCCTCATAAGTAATTGCCTTAAAAATTAAATATAAGGAAAACAATGGTCTTAAAAAATGTGAACGTACATACCGAGTTTATAAAATTGCAGGCTTTTTGGGAGCCAAATTTAAACTCTTCATCTTTCTCATACTAACTTAAACTTAGCTTAAGTAACGCGTCTCAAGATTTAAATATCGACGACAACTTCACATTGATACTTTGGTGCTTCTTGATTCTTGAGAAAGCCACATCATACCGATAAGTGACTACCTGAAATTAATATCTAAGCTACACTTTTTTAAGCCTGAAAATTCGTTGGGAACTGTTTTGGAGTTTGACAACAGCGCCATCTAACGTTGAGTAGGAAGACTTTATGACAGGAGAAAAGAGTGGGATCTTAGAATATTGATCATTTAACTGGATGTAAGTGAAAAAAAGGTAAGTAAGTCAATATCCTTAGCTAAAATCTATACATTCGAACGATATTTTACATGAATCATGCATCGTTGCATAAACTTAGTCTTTGAGACACATTTTCGATCCAATTAAAAACAACTAACATACTCTTTGAAAAATACCGTAATTGAAAAAATGGCGGTGAAGTAAATGACGCAGTTTTTGGATTTACAATTTGTTTATTGTGATTAAGATAAAGTGAAATTGATTTAATCATGTCTGTCATATTGTAGAATAAGTGCAAAGTTAATTAATAAAAGTGACATTAGAATTTTGTTTTGAAAGATTTTGCTGTAGAAGTGGCGTCCGTGGCTTACAATGAGTAAAAGACGCCGGGCATCGTCGGTGGCGAGCCGTGGGGCTGATGGTGATGATAGTGATGATGCTGTAGAATTGAGTAACCCAGGACCACCACCTTCGCGTAAGAAGAAGAAATTAGAGCCGGTATGTTTACCTCGAATACTTAACATACCTACTAAATCGATTTATATTTATACATTAACAAAACAAATTTCCTTTTTTGCTATGTGACCCCATAGTACGATATTAAATTGACTACGAAATTAAATGCACGTACAAATATTTATAAAAAGTACTAAATGCATATATGAGTAGTAAAAATCCAGTATTTTTATTATGAATTCACGTGACATTTATATTGGTGTATCTTTTATTCCAGAGTGAAATATGCCAACAGTTGTATGACACCATTCGCTCATACAAAAAAGAGGATGGTTCTCTTCTGTGTGACTCTTTCATCCGAGCTCCAAAGAGACGCCAAGAGCCGCTGTACTATGAAGTGGTTTCACAGCCAATTGATTTACTCCGAGTTAGTATATTATTATTATCATGGAAAAATAATTTGCATGGGGATACCTAAATTAATTAAGGCTACACTACATCCTTACCACATCCTTAAAAATGTTAACTTTTGATTAAAAGTTAACATTAACAGCATTTACCCATTACTCGCACATGAAGAATTAAAAAAGAACATAGTAGTAGGTAGTGCACATATCAGCGAAGAAAATCAAAGATATGTGTGAAGTCAACCAACCCGCACTTGGCCAGCGTGGTTGACTATGGCCTAGTCACCCTAACTTTACGGTAGGCTCCGAGCCCCTCGGTGGGGACGTATAGTAAGCTGGTGATGATGATGATGATAGTATATTCATCAAATTTCCTTTAATGTAATCCAAATATTTCATTAATGTAGATTGGTAATTAAACAAGATGTAGAACACAGTCTAGAACAAAACATAGCTACTTACTATGTTTTTTTTTTAATTCTTCATGTGCAAGTAATGGGTAAAAGCTGTTTTTTTTTATAAAATTGTTCTTGTTATTAGTTAGATTCTTGTTTTCTGCAGTATACCATGTTTATCTATATTCCTGGTCAGGCTATAGATAATTTGTCAGATATAGTTAATACAGCAAAGATATCAAAAATAAATACATTCACCTTTTTATTTTAAGGTTCAACAAAAGCTAAAAACTGACACCTATGAAGATATAGAGGAATTATCTGCGGATATTGAGTTACTAGTTAACAATGCAAAGGCATTCTACAAACCTGATTCTGTAGAATATAGAGATGCCATAGATCTATGGAAACTTTACACACAGAGTAGGCAGACTCTCGAAAATGGTATGAAAATTGTCAAATAGTTATATCTGTTTCAAATTTAATATTATTACATAAATAAATGTAACTTACTGTTGAATGTAGGCTTTACCTCAGGAAAGATTTGTATTTATGTGTCTAAGAAACTCAAAAACTACTGGAGTCAATTAAGAGTTTGCAAATGTATTTATTACTTGGTACAATTAGAATCAATTTCTAAACTAATTCCTAAACATTTTTAATAAAACACTAACAGCCTTACAAATAAACATTGTATAAAGTCAAACTTAGGAATAAACAGAGATTTAAAACTAAAATTTGTATACAAATTTGCTTATACTCTGTTTATTTCTATGATGATTTTTTTTTAATTATAATTATTTTATAGGTGAGGAAATAAAAACACCAAAAGTGTCCCGCAATGGTTCCTCCAGTAGGAGATCGGATGTTGCAGAAGATTTGTCAGAAACCTCTACCAACAATGAAGATGATGTTTTTGAAGAACTGTTTAATGCTGTAAGTTGTCTTTTAATATGAATATCAATTGTTTTTTGTAGTATAGTCAATTTTGTTTATGAAATGGCTGTCAGCAAAGAAAGATTGATAAATCCTTTTTCTTGCCTTATGAGTAACAAATGATTTCCATAACAGACACATTTTTATATTTATTTGATAATAATTGTGGGAAATTTCAAAAATCCGTATCTGAATACTTTTTTTCTTCATCATCACTCTACATTCCCACCAAGGGGCTTAGAACCTACCCTAAGTTAGGGGTGACTAGGTCATAGTTACCTATGGTGGCCCGCTGCAAGTTGAAGCGTGAGCTTATCATTGATTTTCTTTACTGGTATGTGCAGGCATCACAATGTTTTCCATTACCGTACGATCGTCGGGTAAATTATATACATATGCAATTCGAAAATCACATTTGTACATGGTGGGATTAAAACCCAAGACCTGGTAGATAACAAATCAAGTGTAAACCCCTGAGACACCAAGACTTATATTAGAATGCTTTAATTAATTTAATTTTTCATGTATATTTTCAGGTAATGACAGCAAATGTGGACGGAAGACCATTATACCCTTCATTCCAATTTCTACCATCAAAACGTCGTTATCCAGAATACTATAATGTGATAGAATCTCCGATAGGCTTGAAAACTATAGCACAGAAGATACAAGCAGGTGAATATTCAACTCTGACGGAGCTGGAGAGAGATCTATTGCGGATGGTCAGGAATGCCTGCCTCTTTAATGAACCTGGAAGTTCGATTTATAAGGATGCAAAGACTTTGAAGAAGGTAATTAAATTTTTATTACTAAGAATAATATTAAGTTTTAAGTTGTATATAAAAATCCTTAATATTATTTCTTTACACTGCATTATACAACGTTTAACTATTATTTTTCCTTTTGATTTATACATTTTTGACTTTTTTAAGAAATCTGAAAATAACAATAACTCAAAAATGGTACACTTTTGCAAAAAGCATATGGGGGATAAGATTATTACAAATGATCCCCTCTATCACCTCCTACTGGAAATACGTCGAATTACCAATAACCCTGTACATTATAAGTAGCAAACGAGCAATCGCCTGAATTCGCTGGAATATTCGTGACATCAGCCCATAAATATTTACAATTGCACATATTTCTAGATAATCCAAGTACGTAAGCAAGAGATTGACCAGCACGGACGGAGTGGTCCTCCGAAGACGTCAGAACGTATCAGAAGCAAGCGGTCTTCTCGTGTTGTCCCCGTGCCCAGTAGCCGCGCACTCGCCATTATGGACCCACTAGGACCTGATGACAGTGAACTCAAGGTATCATTAACAAATGCACTTCTATCTTATTAAAATTCGTTTTTTTTTTCACAGATAAATTTTTATTATTATCTTTAATAAGAAGACCATACAGACATCCATTAACGGATAGTCTATAAGATGTAATTTGTGCCTATTTTATTTTCGTATTTGGATAATCAGTATTAATTACTAGCTGTTGTTACTATATTGTTTACTAGCTGTTGTTTGCGACTCGTCTGCGTAAAATTAAAAAATAATAAAAAAGTAGCCTATGTTACTTACCGATAATATAGCTTCTAAATGTTGAAGGATTTTTTGAAATCAGACCATTAGTTTTTGAGTATTCAATACATACAAAACTCTAAAACTATAAATCATTTCTCTTTATAACATTAGTATTGATGACAGTAGTCGAATGGTAAATTTCGGAAACCCTTCATTAATTTATTGGCGCTTCAACATAATATTCATGTCTTAAGTAATATTATAATAATTCTTCAAGCCGTTTCCCAATTTATCACCATATAATGGTTTTTTATTAAATTTTTTTAGCATTCTGATGACAGTGGCGGGGACAGTGACGATGACAAAGTTGATAACGAGGACACGCCGCAATGGAAACTTCTAGAAACAGTTAAAAACCACCTTGGATCTAATGGTAAATTAAATGTTTTTTATGCGCGTCGCAGTACCGCGTTTATATATCTATCGCAATAAAATTCGGGTGTCTAATATCAAGAGAAAAAATTCAGATTTCGGGAATATGATGTATAATGTGTAATTTATTGTCTGTATGTCTGTCCGTATACCCGCAAGCGGCGTTTGTTCCGAAACGGCTGGGCCAATTTCGACCGCACTTTCACTGAATGGTAGATGACATAGACGGGCATATTATAGGCTACTTTTTTATTTTAATATTGAGTGGACGAAGTCGCGGACAACAGCTAGTCTGACAAAGTATAACTGTAAATTCTGTTTTGATTATTTAAAATTGTCTTGTTCTCAGGCACACCAATGGCTGAACCATTCTGGAAACTTCCATCTCGAAGAGAATATCCTGATTATTACAAGGAGATTAAGAATCCAATGTCTTTAAATCAAATTAAAAATAAAATAAGACGCGGCGGCTACGGCACGGTGTCAGAAGTGGCGGGCGATATGAACATTATGTTTGAAAACGCCAAGCAATATAATGTACCAAGTTCTAGATTGTATAAAGATGCTGTTAAATTGCAAAGGTAAAGACTTAACATAGTTTTATTTTACTTATAGACTAAGCATCCAGAGCTGACAAAGGAAGTTAACTTTTACAAGATAAAGTGCCTTTTTTATATTATAAGGTGGAAAACGAGCAAGCGGTCACCTGGATCCGCCAAAATGGCGAAACGATAGCTGCCCATAGTCATCCGCATTTGAAGATGCGTTGCCTACCCTTAATCGACGGAGGAGGAGACGCATATAATGAGCATATTCCTCTTCCTATGCGTCTCCACCGTCAAATCCACGTTCCCTTTCCATCCTATTCTTATGACAATGGTGGGAAAGAAAAGGGACTAAAGTTGGGCTCCTGGACACTCATCAGACTGTATGCGGAATTGCTCGCACTTCACGCCTGTTTTCTGTGTGGTCGTGGTATTGTACCGGGCAAGCCGACCCATTCGTGCTATGTTAAAGCGGGCTCTACCACTGTTTAACATACCAAGTTTTTTTTACACGGGCGTAGTTGCGAGCAACAGCTAGTATATTATACTCTTAAAATCAATTTGTATTTTCAGATTAATGCAACAACGTGTACAAGAGTTGTTAGATATAGTGCAGAGCTCCTCTAGTGATGATGAAAGTCTATCTTCGGTTAAGAACACGCAGACACAAATTTCAACACCACGACCTAGAGGTAATTTCTTCATTTAATTATCAATATAAAAATGTATTTTAAAATGTATCAAGGCTTACTATTTTGAATAAGATAACAATATCAATCCAAACATTTTTTTTATTAAATTACATTCTTGAGTAAATATGTTTATGGCGCTATTGACACTTTGACTATTTATGGATAAGATTGCCCGTATCTTTTCTTCTATGTTCTGTGTTACTAATATTATAAGTGTAAAAATTTGGTGGATGGATGGATGTTTGATAATCCATATATCCAGAACAGCTAAAATTGGTCATAGAAGTAGAAACATCAGAATGCTCATAGTTTTTAAGTTTATCCTTTTTTTCCCGCGCATGGTGTCACGTGCGACAGCTATATTTATAAAACATACTTACCAGTAAATAAGGGAAAAAGAACATTTATAACGATTATAAAACACTAGCTGTTGCTCGCGACTTCGTCCACATGTAATTAAAAGATAGAGACCATGTTACTCAGCGATAACGTATCTTTTTAGTTGTAAAAGAATGATTAAAACCAATTAGTTTTGAGTTATTTCAATACATACAAATGTTTTCACTTTATAGTATTAGTAAAGATTTTTTTAATTATTTAATTACTTAAAATATCTTTTTTAAATGTTCAAATTTGTGTTTTCAGGTCGTCCACGTATAAATCCATTGCCATCATCCACACAATCAACTCCGAGTTTACCTAAACCTAATATGCCGTTAAAGAAGAAACTACATTACATATCTAAACATTTGCTCGAGTTCACATGTTCTGACGGCAGACAACCAATGTTGTGGTTTATGGAGAAACCCAGCAAGAAATTATATCCAGAGTACTGTAATGTTATCGACAGGCCAATTGATATGCTCACTATTGAAGCTAATATCAAGGTATTTATGGCTCCTATGTAAATTGTGGTAACTTCATTTTTTAAATTTTAGTATTTATGTTTTGAGATTGGTTTCATAATTACTAATTTAAAAATGTCATTATATATTTCAATAAACAATAATTAGAGGTTGTTTGGTCTAGATTTTAATTAGGAATATTGTATGCGTATAATAATGTTTTCAATAGTTCATTGTAAAAAAGATACAAGCCTATCCAAATTTAAAAAGAAAGATTTGTTTTTTTGTATGTAACAAAAATGTCAAAAACTATTGGACCTATTTCAATAATTCTTACGATATTAGAATACTGTATTAAAGAAAAAAAAATCGGCTGTTATAAAATCAAACAAAGTATTATAAATAATAGTAAATGTTGCATTTTTTTTTTTCAGAATGACTGTTACAATAGTATAGATGAGTTAGTCGCAGACTTTAGTTTGATGTTTTCAAACTGTAGACAATTCAATGAAGAAGGTTCTATGATATACGAAGATGCAATACTTTTGGAACGATTTATGAATGAAAAGTTGAAAGAACTTAATTCAGTAAGTTACGAGAAGAAAACCCCGGTAAAAACAATCAAACCCGTGAAAACAAGGCAATTGTCACCATTTGAACAGAAACTGAGGACACTATATGGTGCTATTCGAGATTATAGAGATCCTAAAGGTAATATTTAAAAATAGACTTGTATACATATACATAGTAACACCTTTTTAAGTTTTAGTTTAAAATGTAGATTTCGAAAAATAGTACTGAAGTTTCCAATACGAATTTTTACATTTTATTTCAATGTCTAATATTCTTTGCTAGAATATTCGATGAAAATGTGATCGCTTGTCTATGGTTTTGCAAAGAGAATATGCTTTTTACGGTTCTAGCAATTAATGGTCTGAACCAAGCTTTTATTTGTTTAAAATATTTATGTCTGTATCTATACTAATATTATAAAGAGGAAAGATTTTTATTTTTGTATATATTGAGATAACTCAAAAATTACTGGGCTGATTTCAAAAATTCTTTTACCATTAAAAAGCTAAGTTATCATTGAGTAACATAGTCTAAATTTTTTCGTTTTTTTTAATTTGACGTGGGTGTAGTCGCGAGCTATTGCTATCCTAGCAATTTTTTATATGTACAGATGATTGATTTAAATTTTTTTAATAAATTTTTCAGCATACCGACAACTTGCTTTAATATTCATGAAGTCACCAAGTAAAATAGAATATCCTGATTATTACGAGTTAATAAAAAACCCAATCGATATGGAGAAGATCGCCCACAAATTGAAGCATGGCTCCTACAATTCTGTTAACGAATTGGCCTCGGATTTCATATTGATGTTTGATAATGCTTGCAAATATAATGAACCGGATTCACAGATATATAAAGATGCATTGATATTACAGAGAGTTTGTTTGCAAACCAAACAAAAGTTAAGGTAAATAAGATGGGCTCCTACATAGATTGTTGTAAGTCACAATTTTGAGATTTACATGCTTTTGTATTTTGAAATTAACAGGAAAAATATTTTTTTCTCTATAAATAGAAAGAATTGTAGATTTTACTTGCCTATCGTAGTTTCTTGTTAGATGCATCGTTAATTGTTCATATATAAAGTTTTATATTGCCAAATTTGAATTCTAAATTACGGACAAATATGGAAGTAATTTCTTTGCGCAGATTAAAAAGTGTTGTATTAACGAATAGAATTGAAGCTTCTCTGGCCTAGGTTTTTAACTATTTTAGAGTATATTTAAATATTTCAGGGAAGATGACGATGCGGTACCCGATGTGCCCTCCGCAGTACAAGACTTACTACTCACTTTGTTCACTTCAGTTTACAACCATCAAGATGAAGAGGGCAGGTAAAAATAATTTTATATAACTATGTATAACAACAGTACCAAAACATGACTTTTTTCATAGTTTAAAGTGACAGTCGTACAAAGAGCCACCGAAATTTGCTAAATAACGAAGCGACTGCCATAGACATCAACATTTAATAATAGAGGAAGTACGCATAGAACGAAATTATTTCTGCTACCTGATATCCCAATTTCCAGTCAAATATGCTTCTCCTTCACATCACTACCTTGTTCGAAAAGCGTGGAAAGGGGAAGAGAACTAAAATTAGGCTTCCGACAAACTCACCAATGTCTTCCACTTGGTGCGTTTCTTTTGTGTTTGTTGCACTATAAAAATACTATAATAGCTGCTATATTCGGGCTAAATATTTGATTGTTGGCGTTTACAATGTTACATAAATTTTGTAAAACTAGACAATTGAAAGTTTTTGTAATGGTAATTTCCAGATGTTACTCAGACAGTATGGCGGAATTGCCGGAACACGACGAAGCCTCTAACGGCGAGAAAGTCCGCGCGATATCACTAGACTTGGTGAAGCGACGTCTGGATAAAGGACTTTATAAGCGTCTGGATCACTTCCAACAAGATATGTTTGCTGTTTTTGAAAGGTAAGAAAGAAGCTGCTTTATA
>NW_013525314.1:152447-161474 GCF_000836215.1 Papilio polytes | reverse complement strand
ATGATGATAAATCATGGCAACCTTGCTTCCTTGATGTTGGCAGCTTGAAATTTATGTTCCCTTTCCCCTAAGTTTAATAGCATGAAAATATATAGACTAAAGCAAGTTTAGGTATTTTTATTAAAAAAGATTTTTTTAAATCGGCCCAGGATAATGTCTCACGAAAGTTTTAATGATGTTTTTAGTTTACAAAGTGATGTTTTATGGCAGGGCTCGTCGTCTGTCGCGCACCGACAGCCAGATCTTCGAGGACTCTGTGGAGCTGCAGACGTACTACACGGAGCAGCGCGACCTGCTGTGCCGCGGCACGCTGCTCTCGCCCGCGCTCGCCTTCACACGCGACGCCATCGCCACCAGCGTCGAGCTCGTCAAGCAGTGCAAGCTGCTGCAGGAGAACGACGACGAGGATGAGACCAGGTCAGACTAGGCCAGAGTTGGCTAAGTGTGTGGACATATGAAATTAGTAAATTGAAAATTACATTAGTACATGGCGGCATTCTGCCCTTAAAAGTCGAGTGTTTAACCATAAACAGACATGTGGCGACGAGTTTTTAACCGACTTGAAAAAGAGGGAAGTGGTTTCTAAATCGATCGATAGTCGGGGATTGTGGACAATCATAAATAATACCAACACAATCGTAAAACGAATCCGTTTCCATTCGGACATTCGGTTCCACTTTTTTTTTAAATTACTCTCAATTTGTTTTGTTTTAAAGTCTGTTTTAATTTTTTTTTAACTTCTACCACAGGTCAAGTACAGACGAGTCGATGCCGGCGGGCGCGGCGCCGCTCAAGACGCAGTACAACAAGGGAGACTTCGTCTACATACAGCCTGATAAGAGCAACAAGGAACCACCCTCTATTATGCTAGTAGAACGAGTCTGGACGAACAACGAGGGTATTCCCATGATGTACTGCAATATTTACTTCAGGTAATCTATACTACCTATATCTATATAAAGAGGAAACATTTGTATTTTTGTATGTATTGAAATAACCCAAAAAGTGCTAGACCGATATCAAAAATTCTTACACCATTAAAAAGCTACCTTTTCGCTGTATGTCATACATAGGCTATGAATTTCTATTAATTCTCTATTTTTTAATTTCATGCAAGCGAAGTCATAAGCAACAGCTAGTTGCATAGGGAGTAGTTATAAACGTTATTTTGTTAATTACATTCAGTAAAACTTTTAATTGCAAATGTCCAATTTAAATGCACATTTGATTATGAAGGCCTCTTTATTGGCTGAGAATTTAAGTAACTACAGTAAACATGCTTTATACTGCCATTTTTGTCCCTTGCACAGCTGTTTTTTTCCTCTTGTATAAGTTACTAATATTATGATATATAGAGGAGAGATTTGTATTTTCGTACATATTGAAATAACTTAAAAAACTACTTGGCCTATTTCAAAAATTCTTTCACCGATAAATAGCTACGTTACTAAGTAATATAGGATATAATTATTACCAATTTTATATAACTAGTAATTGATAAAAAATAAAACGTATTTCCAGGCCTCAAGATACTTTCCATGTGCGCACGCGCAAGTTCCTGCAACAGGAAGTGTTTAAGACGGAGACTCACCGCGCGGTGCCGCTCGACCAGGTCATAGGACGCTGCTACGTTATGAATGTTAAGGAATACTTCAAGTTCAGACCTGAAGGTGAATTTGATACTTTGCATTTTTTTTATATTATAAGGTGACAAACGAGCAAGTGGCTACCTGAATCCACTGAAATGGAAAGCGACCGCTGCCTATAAACATCCGCAATTGCAGCGTTGCCTACCCTTAATTGACGGAGGAGAGGTACATAAAAAGGACATTTCCCCTTCCTATGCGTCTCCACCATAAAATCCACTTTTACTTCCTATCTTTTCCTCTTAAGAAAAGGGTGGAAAGGGAAAGGGACTAAAATTAGGCCTTCGGCACCACACTCATCAGACGAAACACGGAATTGCTTCCATTTCACGCCTGTTTTCTGTGTGGTCGTGGTATTGCTGGGGGCGAGCCGGCCCTGCAGTGCGAAGATGTTAAAGCGAGCTCTAACACCGTTAAAATCTTGTATCTTTATTTATAAAATAATTAACTGATGATCTATGTTTTTTGTGAAATTGCGTTTAAAGTTTGTCTTTAAAGGAGATTTGAGATGAGATAGGCGTTGTCCTATCTCTTTTATTTTCATTCTATTGTGACGTGTGTTTAATTAGTCGTATTCTCGCGTAAATAATGTCGTTAATATTAAAAAAAAAACACAAAAACATAAATTTAGACTTAATTATTTTTATTAATATAAGTAAAATATAAAATATGTTTTTAAGTTCTAAGTGCCGACAGGCGTGAAGTGGAAGCAATATGTGGAAGTGATATTTAAAAATGTTATCCAGGATATGCGGACAAGGACGTATACGTGTGCGAGAGTCGGTACAGCACCAAGTATAGAACGTTCAAGAAGATCAAAGTGTGGGAGGGAGCGGAAAAGGAGGTCACCCTCATACAAAGAGATGTAAGTTAATTTAATTTAAGATTTATTTTAGAACAGCTCAGTTTTTTATCTATACTATTCTATACTAATATTATAAAGTGAAATGACTTGTATTTTTGTATGTATTGAAATAACTCTAAAACTACTGGGCTGATTTCAATATTTATATTATAGGCTATATTTTTACTTTTTTTTTAAAATTCGAAGACTATGTTGCGAGCAACAGTTAGTTTTCTGTATGACTATATCTGTTAAATAATAATTAATGTGTGATTGTGTTGTGTGCAGGTGCCCTTAGAGCCGAACAGGACGGTGTCAGTGTTCAGGGAGCGTGTGGAGAAGCACAAAGACGAATTAGCAGAGCTTGAGGTTTTGGAGAATATACAGGAGAAAGATAGACCAGTAAGTAACTTCTAGTATAGTATAGTCCTACAAGGATCTCCTGGACATCATAAATAAAAACTTCCCACCTTTTTTCGAAATTCTCCCATGTTGAAAACAAAACCAAACTATTTTTTAATTTTTTTCTAAATAGAATTTCAAAATTGCCGACATTGTCCAGTGCAGTTGGCGCTCCTTCATTGGTAAAATATGACCCTTTGAAATTACATTATTAGTTCACAAAAATTCTAACTGCTATAAGATCCTTGTAGGAGGTTCTCAATTTATGTGTAAGTTAATTTTTTAAAACAGTTATGGATTTTAATTTTAAAACTATTTTTTTTGAGTTGTTATTGTGATAGAAATACACTATGTGTTATGCTGTATTCCAGAACATAGTGATGTACACAATATATTTGTTGTATTCCATGACTAATGTGCAGAATGTGTCTGTTGTCTTCCAGGACGTAGTGATGTGCAGAATGTGTCTGTTGTATTCCAGGACGTAGTGATGTACAATCCGCTGGGCACGGACGACGAGAACACGTACTACGAGCAGTACAACACGGTGTGCTCCGGCGTCGTGAAGACCGGCGACTACGTGTACGTGGTCACTGATGGCGGCAAGCAGATGATAGCCCAAGTCGACACTATATGGGAGACGGGAGAGTCAGTATATATATTCATATACTTCGATACTAAAATTATAAAAAGAAAAGATTTGTATTTTTATTACGTATTTTTGATACGTATTGAAATAACTCAAAAACAACGGAGCCGATTTCAAAAAATCATGCACCAATAAAACCTACGTTATAAACGAGTGACATAGGATACGCTTTTTTGTTATTTTTTAATCTCACGCGGACAAAGTCGCGAGCAACAGCTAGTATTACTATAAAGAGGAAAGTTTTGTATTTTTGTATGTATTGAAATAACTCAAAAACTGCTAAGGGGATTTCATAAACTCTCACCATTAAAAAGCTACATTAACAGTAAGTTACGGACTATTTCACGCGTACGAATATATAATATTATTGGTTTTTTATATATTGGTTTTTTGACATGTAATATTATGGTTTTTTCTGTTTCAGTAACAAATGTTACTTCCGCGGACCTTTCCTCATCTTTCCCGCTGAAGTCGCGAATGTTATCAACAAGGTAATTTATTTTTTATTGTATGTTAAATATTTTCAATTTACTGACTAAAGTACAGACTGACAGTATACTTTACTACTCATTGTTTTTCTATTTTTTTTCTTATTTTTTATTTCACGCAGATTAAGTCGCGTGCACCAGCTTTTAAATATACTTTTTAATTAAGACATTTTAAATATCATAGTGTAATAAATCATACTTCATACTAATGTTATAAATGCGATTGTTTAGATCGATAGATGGATGTTTGTTAGAGTTTGTAGTCTAAACTGCTTAACGGACCTCGATAAAATTAGGCATATATGTAAAGGGTAGTCTGGAAGAACACATATCCTACTCTGTTTTTTTTAATACCACGTGGACGGAGTCGCGGGCGTAAGCTAGCTAAACATAAATAAACAATAAAATGTGTTATTTTCAGCCGTTCTACAAGCAAGAAGTATTGTTAACGACGATGCACGATACAAGTCCGCTGGTGGGCATCGTGGGCAAGTGCGCTGTGCTCGACTACGATGATTACCTCAAATGTAAGATATAACAATTCTATATTTATTATACTAATATTAGTTTAGATAGATACTAGCTGTTCCCGTGCGATTTCATCACCATAAAATTATTTTATTGTTTACATGTGTCAAATAGTCAGTTGCAAATGTCAAAATGAAATGACAAAACTTGGCAATCGTGCTTCCTTGGAGCAACTTATGGTCTCTTTCCCACAATAAGATTTTCATCCAAATTATTAACCTCCTAAGTTTAATGGCGTGAAAATACGCAAGACGTAAGTGTAGGGCTTTTTATTAAGAAAAGTATTATTCAAAAATATGCTGTAATTACTGACATCTTAGGCAACAAAGGAGTGTGTGTTTACGCTTTATTATAATAGTATAGATACTAATATTAGTTTAAATTGATATTACAAATTAGGTACAAAGTGTAAGTACTCTAGTACCATTGATAAAATCTTATTCTGAAGAGCTATTAGAGAGTATGACATTATAAAAAATGTTTTCTTGTTTCCTGTGAGATTTTTAATTGCAAATGTGAAAATTCAAATAACTATTAACATGGGAATCTTGCTTCTTTGATACTGTTGGCTTGTAGCTTTTGTCCCTTTTCCACACGTAGAGTTACAATTTAAAATATATAGTCTAAGCGTGTCCTAAGTGTAAGTATTTTAATAAAATATATTTATTCAAAAATTTACTATGATTGCTGACATCAACTAAGTAGTGTGTTTACGCTTTATAATATTAGTAAGGACATAAGTTACAAGTTTTATTTTAATTCTGTGCGGACGAAGTCGTTAGCAAAGTTATCTTATTAATATTATAAATGTGAAAGATAAGATGGATGGAAGGATGTTTGTTAGAGTTTGTAGCCTAAACGGCTGAAAGGATCTTGGTGTAATTTGGCATAGGCTTAGAAGACAATTTAGAAGAATACATAGGCTACTCACTTTTATATTTTTTAATTTTACGCTAACGGAGTCGTGGGCAAAATCTAGTATTAAAATAACGATAATTATGGTTTAATAATTATATTTGCGTTGCAGGTCGACCTACAGAGATATCTGAGAACGACGTGTTTGTGTGCGAGTCTGTGTACGACGAGTCCAGTCGCGTGGCGCGCAAATTAAAGACTGGACTAAGAAAGTTTGAGCACACTAAGGATGTTACTGTTGATGAGGTGAGATTTTTTTTTAATTATTTGTATTCATCTATTCTTTTAGACTAATGTAATTGTTAAAATAAATATATCTATTTATCTTATCTATACAGATAATAAAATTGGTGTGTCTGTTGTAACATCAAAGGAAAAATTCTAGATTTCAACATTTCTGACAACAAAAATCGCATTTAATTTTTTTTGTCGCTCTTTCTGTCTGTCCGCAAGTTGCGTTTATTCCGGGTAATCTCCGAAACGGTTGGGCCGATTTGGACCGGACTTTCACTGAAGCGTAGTTGACATTGACAGATATGTTATAGGCTACTTTTTTATCTTAATATTACGTGGACGAAGTCGCAGTCAACAGCTAGTAATAAATAATCTTATTAAAATAAATAGCCTATCTTACTCATAGATAAATTACCTTTCTAATAGTGAAAGATCTTTTTAAATCTTTTTAAAAAGCTTTGGTTATTCCAATACATACAAAAATACAAATCTTTCAACTTTATAATATAAGTATAGATAACATCTGGTTTGCAATTGTATTTGGTTATATGTACATGTTACTCGCTGGAATAAAAATAACAGTGTGTAATAAATCGTAAACACACACTACTTAGTTACTTAACTTAGGGAGTAAGTAAATTGCGGGTGAAGCACGGGAACAGTTACTTCGTCATGTTTCGTAAAAAAATAGATTTTTTCTTCGTCAATATAATTAGTAATAAATATGTTTTCAGATTTACTTCTTCCCGAAGCCTTTGGGTCCGCCGGCGCTGGCTTCCGCGCAGGAGGTGCATTCCACCTCTACCGCATTCACACAGAAACCATTTAACCCCAACATCAATATTGATTCAATGGTATGTATTTCATTTGGCACGTCGTTAACAAGAGTCCTCTTCTGCCCGACGTGCCAACTCAAACGTTGTCTTGCACTACTCTTAGCAAATTTTAGTCATACTAGTATTATAAATGTACATAGGACGCAAACTGGAAGAACACATATCTAATCTGTGTTCTTCAAGACTATCTCCCTTTTTTTTATTTAATATTACTTTGAAAACAGTATTATAATCGTACTCATATAAATCCGTAAGTTTAGATGGATGGATGTTTTTTAAAGTTTGTAGCCTAAACTGCTGAACAGATCTGGATGATATTTGGCCTCGATGTATAGCCAATATAAATTTCCAGACATATTCTACACATGTCTGGAAGAACTTATAGGCTACTTACTTATGTTTTTTTTAATTCTACGAGGACGGAGTCGCGTGCAAAAGTTAACATTTTTCGTTTCGATAAATGTATAATTCTTTTTTGATCCTTTTTATTGATAATCATTCCCGACTGTTTCCAGGACGGGAAGCCGCAGTTCACCAACCTCATCAACACGACGATCGGTAGCCAGGATGTGGAGATGATACTGGAGAACTCTCTCGACGACTCTTCTATGGCCTCGCCGGCAACGCCGCTCTCCATCGGTAAATACTACTTTATACTTATTTGAATAAGGTGTATTTAATCTAGCAAAGTTTGCAATAGAATAAAGGTCAAAAAAAAAAATAATTTAACATCAACAAGTACTGTTAAAATATACACATAAAAAGACAGATAAAAGTATGACATTTCTCATTGCAAAAATTAAATAAGTTATCTTTTGAAAATGACCCTCAAATTATACTACTAGCTTTCGCCCACGACTCCGCATGGAATTAAAAAAAAATGTGGCTATGTGTTCTTCCAGATTATCCACTACATCCATACCAAATTTCATCGAAATCCGTTAATCAGTTTAGGCTACAATCCATAACAAACATCCATCCATCCATTTAAACTTTTGCATTTATAACATTAGTATATTATAAATGCGAAAGTTGTTGGTTAATGTGTAGCTTACTAGCAAAAGGATTTTTGTCTTTGTAATAGTTTTTGAGTTTATTCGTCTATACTAATATTATAAAGAAAAAAAAATATTTTTGTATGTATTTGATTAACGTAAAAACTACCGCGATCATTTTAAAAATTCTTTCACCATTAAATAGCTATACCAATACGTAGCCTACCTACCCTACTAATACGTATCAGTGTATCACATAGGCTATGTATTTTATTCGGGCGAAGTCACGTGCAACAGTTAGTTGCATACAAAAATACAAATCTATAGAAGTTTTTTTATAGTAAATGTGATGGGAGAATAACTATTTGATTTTTTTTACCCGTACTTTATATTGCATTTTTTGTAATTTCCAGGTGGCAACAGTAACCCATACAATCCATCGATGACGCCGGTGAGCAACGAGCGCTCCAACCCCGCGACCACGCCCGCTACCAGCAAGAAGAAGAAAGAACAGAAGCAGAAGATAGTCACAGGATATATATTGTACTCCAGTGAAGTCCGCAAAGCTATCGTCGCTAATAACCCGGAATCCACCTTTGGTATGAATTATTTAATAACTGTTCCCGTGCGGCTTCATCCGCATGAAACAATTAATTTTATTTTATTGTTTACATTTACAAATTCAGAATTACAAATGTCAAAATTACCGTTACCATAATAACAATACCTTAATGATGGCAACTTGTAGTTTATGGTCGCTTTCCCACAGAATGTTTTTTTTTTAATTTATTTACCCCTAACTTTAATAGTGTGAAAATATATAGCCTAAAGCATGTCGTAAGTGTAGGGTTTTATATTAAAGAAAGAATTATTCAAAAACACGCGACAAAGTCGTGTATGTTTACGCTTTATTATATTAGTATAGATATAATAATATATTATTTAAATGCGATTTTCGTTATCAGCAACACAATCTTCCCGATATCTTGAATTTTTCCTTTGATTTTACAAACACTCCAATTTTATTATATGCATTATAAATGTCGATACAAATGATTTTTTTTTAAAATATGACAGTCCAGCGATAATATGAGCAATACTGGCGAATTACTTTAAAACAAATAATAAGGCAACTACGTAAAAGATATCGAACATGCCGTGACAACTAGAAATATACTGAGCTACTGACCTCCTGAGGTACTGAGGACCAGAGAGCTTGTTAGCGACTGAGCGACTGAGTGCAACTGAGGGACTAAGGACTCACTCCTTGCAAAGTCTTTGAAACTACCCATCACTCCTTCCGTTTCTAATATTTTGTAACATAGTATTTAAATAGTGTATAATATCAGGTGAGATATCCCGCATCGTGGGCAACGAGTGGCGCTCGCTGGCCGCCGCCACCAAGCAGAGCTGGGAGGAGCGCGCCGCGCGCTGCAACGAGGAGACGGCCGCGCGCCTCGCAGAGGAGATGAGGGAACTCGCGCAGCACG
>NW_013525314.1:149290-152191 GCF_000836215.1 Papilio polytes | reverse complement strand
CCATTTTGGTGGATTCAGGTGGCCGCTTGCTCGTTTGCCACCTTATAATATAAAAAAAAAACCCTTTAAAGGTAATTTATCTGTGAGTAATATAGGCTATATTTTTTAATTCGAACGAAAACGCGAGAAACAGCTATTTTAAAATGCGAAAGTTTATATGGATAGATAATTGTTAGAGTTTGTAGTCTAAACTGATGAACCGATCTCGATGAAATTTGGCGTAGAAAAATTGGGGATAGTCTGGAAGAACACACTTACGACTTCAATCGCTTATTATAAAAAAACTATTGTTTAGCTATTACCGGCTACTTAGTACGCTCGGTATTAGAAACATGCCGAGTAAAAATTGTAAAACAAAAACTACATATCCCTAGGGAACCTGATATTTTTCGCAGATGAACCGTATTTCATGGGTTACACCAGGCTTGGTTTAATATTTGTGCCAAATTTCAATGAGATCCGTTCAGCCGTTTAGGCTACAAACTCTAACAAAGTAAAATTTCAAAATCCCTAATCTGCCTACCCTATTTATGTTACAGTTAGAAATGTGAATTTGTTTGTTTTCAGACTCCAATGGAAATGACATACGAATGTGCTTGGGACACTTGCGACTACCAATTTGAAGATCTCTCAGATTGTATGGAGCATTGTATTGGAGATGGAGGAAATAGTATGTATCATACAAGTGTAAAATCGCTATTTTACCCTAGCTTTGTTTGTGTATTTTTTAATTTGTTTTTCATCTAAAATGTTAAATTAGACAGATATTTAAAATATATAGAGGAGGCATAGTTGAGAATTCACTTGAAATAATTTTCACATATCAGTAATGCTGTCTGTTAATATATCCTCAAGTCATATGTCAATATAATTAATTACATTTTAATTAATTGTCAATAGCAATAGGTATTTATACTATTATAATAAAGCGTAAACACACACTTCTTTGTTGCCTACGATGTCAGCAATCACAGCATATTTTTGAATAACACTTTTTTTTTTATAAAAAGCCGTACACTACGTCACGCTTTAGGCTATATATTTTCACGCCGTTAAACATAGGTGTAAATATTTTGGTTAAAAACCCTAATGTGGGAAAGAGACCATCAGTTGTTGCCAACAACAAGAAAGCAAGTTTGCCATGGTTTGTCATCATGTCATGTCACTTTGACATTTGGAATAGATAATTTGACACATGTAAACAATATAATAAAATTTTCATTATTTCATGCGGATGAAGCCGCACGGGAACAGCTAGTTAAATAATATTTAAATGTTTATAAGATGATTTCCACTCCTTATATATTTCTATAATTATATAAAGAAACGATATTAAATCTTCCTATTTCTCTTGACAATATAAAACCGCATGTATTCACAATGATACTGACATTTAAAAAGAGAGATACAAGATTAATGTTGCCATAGATTAAAGAAAAATATATTTTTCTTTACATGTTTTTTTACAAGTTCATCATAAGACCTGTCGTATTGTATGGATCTGAATGTTGGGCCACCAAAGTTGCGGATGAAAGGAGATTGCATGTGGCTGAGATGCGTATGTTAAGATGGATATGTGGTGTGACAAGATTGGATAAAGTTAAGAATGTGTACATTAGAGGAAGTTTCAAAGTAGCGCCAGTGGTGGAGAAATTGAGAAGCAAAAGGTTAGCGTGGTATGGACATATGCGGCGAACGGATGGGGACATAAACCAGAAAGTGTTAAGATTGAATGTGGATGGCTACAAAGGAAGAGGAAGACCGAAGAAAGTATGGATGGATTGTGTGAAAGAGGATATGCTTAAGAAAGGAGTGGATTCAGATATGACGGCTGATAGAGATGTATGGAAGTGGATGATGATGATGTTTATTTTTTTTACTTTGTTCAGTTTATTTCGTAACAATAGAGCTTATAACTTTGTAAATTGTTTATTATGTTTCAATACAAAGAGACAAGGTACTATTTTTTACTACCTTTTAGAGAAAGCACCGGTAAAATAATTTTGTTCATTGCCTCGTCTATATATTTTTATATCTTTGATTACATTTAATTGCATTGTTTTCGTAACACATTTTTCATGTTTTGGTTCTAATCATTTTTTTAAATAACATCTAGTTGTGATAAGTTTTGCATGTTTTATTGTATTGTTGAATGTTTGACTTGATGTGAATTTTTGTTTAATGCTGCCAGTGATTGGGACATTTATTGAAACAAAGAAGAGCAAATTGGAGCGTAAGTATTTTTACATCATTTGTATGTTAATTGTTATTTATTTTGTTATGTAATAAAGCGTAAACACACTAATTCGTGGCGTAGGATGTCAGCAATCATAGTATGTTTTTAAACAATTGTTTCTTTAATATAATAAACCCTGCACTTACGATATTTTCACGCTATTAAACTTAGGGTGTAAATGAATTGGAAAAAGACGTCCATGTGGTAAAGGAACTATAAACTACAAGCTGCCAATGTCAAAGGCCATCGTCCTCATTGGTGCATTTAAACTTTGACATTTGCGATTATGAATTTGACAAATGTAAACAATTAAATAAAGTTTATATCATGCGGATGAAGCCGCACGGGAACAGCTAGTTTTCACCCGTGTTCTGTCCGCGTGAAATAAAAAAACAAAATCAAGTAGCTTATGAGTTCTTGACTATCTCTACATCAATGCCAAATTTCATCTAGATTCCTTTAATCGTTTAGGCTACAAACTGTAACAAACATCCATCTAAACTTTCACATCATACTAAAATTATAAATGCGAAAGTTTAGATGGACGGATGTTTGTTAGAGTTTGTAGCATAAACGGCTGATCGAATTTCGATGAAATTTGGCATAGTCTGGAAGCACACATAGACTACTTTTTTTTTTTATTCTACGCGAACGGAGTCGCGAAC
>NW_013525314.1:131792-148648 GCF_000836215.1 Papilio polytes | reverse complement strand
TAAAATGTCGCTAATTTTGAATTTCGAAATTATTCTACATTTTCTTGCGATCTTCCAATATAGTACTCCGACGGGCCTTATGTGAACATATGCATTTTCTCTTGGCTTATAAGATTTAAAATCATCTTCCTTCCGTTAGTTTTTCTACTGCCATTTTAATAGTCGCTCCCTTGTTGAGGTCCTGGAATTTATCCATCTTTGAGGTCTACCTTTACCTGTGCCCCCACACTTGTGTCTCCATATGTATATATGCGTCTTCACTTAGGTTAGGTGGAGTCGTGGTCAAGCGCTGGTTTATTTTTGTTTAAAAAAAAATCTCTCTTATAAGGTCCCTGAGATTAAAAATTAAAATTCTGTGAAACATTTTTAATTTTGTTTCTTTTGCAGGAACTTTGTGCCGTCGAGTAAAAAGCCGGTGAAGACTTTTATGAACAACTTCCGTAGCGGTATCATGTCCCCTGGAGGTAAAGTTTATTTGTATTTTAAAAATTTACAATTTCATTCAATATTTTGACTATCTTTACTAATGTTATAATGAGGAAAGAATTACATTATCTATCTATCTACCCTTGATTGAAGAAGGAAGAGATGCACGTAAAGATTATATTTTCCCCTTCCAATGCGTCTTCTTCGCCAGCAACTCCACTTTTCCATCCCATTGTTTCCTTTTAACCCTTAAATGCATGATTTTTTCTTTTTTAATACCCTAAATTGAAACGGGTAGAAAATTGAGCATAGATCATGGGAAAAATAAAGGAAAGATTTTTTTTCTTAAATAATCTATTGGGTGTGGAAAAGTAGACTGATGTATATTATAGATATCATACATTTAAGGGTGAAAAGGGATTAATAGTGCTTTAAAAAATCGTTTTCTAAGTATATATATATGTATTCCAGCGTCGTTGTCGGGTATGTCTCCGATGGGTCGCAACAGTCCGTCTCCGGGCGCGGGCGGCGGCGGCTCCGCGTGCGGCGAGGGCGGCGCGGGCGCTCGCGCAGGCCCAGAGCCGATATTCGTAGCCGCACCCCCGCGGGCACAGCGGCTTACACACTCGGAAGCTTATATCAGGCAAGTATACTGTCATCATCATCATCTTCTTCCTTTTACTAACGTTCTCCTTGTAACAACATTCATCCCTCCTCATACTATTGTAATACGGAATGCTAAACGCATATTGAGTGACAGCCCAAGCCGAGGTCCCTCTCGGGGTCTTGTTCCAAGTCACTCCATGGAGCGTCCTCCGAAGCGGTTTAAGAGCTCGGTGGCCCCCCAATCCGATAATCATATCGAAGTAAGCGCCATCTGCGCCCGGTCACCTCAAGCTTGCTGAATCTGTAAATGCTTCTTCAAGGCAAACAGTGACAATTCAGTCACAAAAAAATGTAAGAATGACAGTCAATTTTAAACATATAAAGTTTTCGCTAAATACTCCGTCCCTGGGGAATTAAAAAAACAAGCAGTCTATATGTTATTAGACTATCTACATTTATGGTAAATTTCATTGATGTCCGTTGAACGGTTTAGACTACAAACTCTGACAAACACCCATACATCAAAACTTTCTCATTTATATTAGTAAGAAGTAATATATAGACGTTTTCGCATGTAACTAGCGGCGGAGCTTGTCGAATTACTCACGATGTCAAATAAATTTAACAAGTTTAAACTAAGAACCAACTTTTTTTCACTTAATCACAGCTACTTACGCTTTTTAAAAGCAATTTTATAACCTAAAACATAAAAAAAACTTAACCCTAGTTTTTCTGTAGGTACATCGAAGGTCTACATTCAGAGCAGAAGTATATCACACCTTGGGAGAAATCTCTCACTCCGATGCCATCCAACCCCGACCCAGCTCACTTCAATGTGCACAAACTGTCACAATGGATGTCAGAAGACGCTGTCAATGGATATCTAGCATATGACAAGAATCTCACAGACAGTGATATACAGAAAATGGATCAAAGCACCAAGATAGTGAAAGCTATATGCGTACTCAGAGACTATATGATGAGAGATGCACTCGCTATATACAAGAATATGTGAATTTATGTTTTTAAGTATTAAAGATCATGATTTAAATAATTGTTTTATTCAGATTTAAAAAAAATGTAAGTATGGTAGTTGACACATCACTTGAAACATTTTTCTACATATTTCTTAAATGTTTTTTGTTTTATTATAATTTATTTTATGATATTGAGTAGAGGAAACTCAAATGTTACCACTAATAAAAAAAACAAAGTTTGTGTGCTTACATTATTTAATAAAGTATAAATACAATAGTACATTTTAATTATATGGCATGTTGTGAAGGCAATAACTAAACATTTTCCACTTCTTCCTTAAGAAGTCGCACCAAGTTGTTGAACTTGCTGCCGTCGAATATGAGAACCTGTAATAAAATTAATTATTTAGATTCAATAACATACTATTACTAATCTCTGCGACTCGGCAAAATTAGAATAAGTCTCATTTTTAATTTTTTTCAACTAATAATAAGAACATTTAAATTATATCCGGCTCGAAGGACCAATGGCTACTGGCTCGGTTTTTATAGATATTGGACTATATCCTACAAGTTTTTAACCATATAAGTCTCTTGTTTTCTTAACAATGCTCTTTAAAACTATGATTATAAACAAAAAAAAATCGTACCTTTCTGCAGGGCGTCAATGCACCTCCTTCATAGTCCCACTGTGACAGATCTGCTTGTTCCGTCACATCCACTTCAAAACTTGCTAAAGCTTCCTCTAGTAATGGTTTTTCTTCTTGATTCGCAAACAACACTTCTGAACCATCATCTAGAATACAGAAAAAGTAAATAATACAATACTCAAATCTATTTATATAAAAGAAAGTCGTGTTAGTTACACTATTTATAAATCAAAACAGCTTTACAGATATGGCTAAAAATTGGCGAGGATACTCTTAGAGCCAGGACTATTTATTCTGTTCGACTATTTTTTGGGTTTTTATTCCCACGCGGACTGAGTCGCGGGCGAAAACTAGTAAACTTATAAATAGATTACCTTACAATACTGTTGTCCTTGAGAAATACTCATATAAAAACATTGTTGTCTTTATTTATAGTAAGAGTTGCCTTTGACTTAACTATGACACAACTGTTGTGCGATTGTCGATTGTTTCTCAGCCAATTCAACTATTTAGTTGCACAAATAAAAATCGAGTACTGTTACCTCCATATAAGCTCATAAGAATCCAAGTGAGACTAAAAAGTTGTGCGATAGAGTAGTCAAAGGTGTGTGTGCACTCTAAACAAGTCATTATTGTCAGTACAATTCAGATTTTTGGATTTTTTTTACTTATGTTAACAATTAATCTATCAAAATATTTTCTTATAAAATCTATATATTTACTAACCTCCAGTATTATATGTTTTACATATCCATATCAAGTATTGGAATGTGTAAGGCATATCTCTCTTTACCGCCTTCTCTAATTCTGACTGGAGTGAGGCGAAGAGTGGTACACTAATGGCTGCCGGAATGTTCAAGATCCTAAAACCAGAGTTTTTAACTTAAAAATTAACAAAGGGTAGCGCTTGCTTCAACTTGTTCTCGTTGTAGGGAAGACTTGCTTATTAAAATACCCTAACTACACAGAACACATGTATGTAGTAGGAGCTATTCCGTCTAGTCTGAGTATGCGTGCAGAGGCTTAATTTTAGTGCCTTTCCTGCACCCTTTTCTTATGTGGAATTTTAAACTGAGAGTGGATTTGATGGTGAAGCATAAGGGGAAAAATCTGCTTTATATGAGTCTCTTCCTCCGTCAATTAAGGGCAGGCAAAGGATTTCAATTTGATGTCTATGGACAGCGGTAGCTTCACCTTTTCGGCGAATTTATGTAGCCGCTCTCGTTTGCCACTTTATAATGAAGAAATATTATGCAATATTTACCTTTCATTTATAACCAGTCCTACATGACGGTCATCATCCGACAGTATTTTATTAACTAATGCTTTTGTCTTGTCATTTGCATTTTCTTCTGCAAGTGTCATCAGTAGAGTTCTTATTTGTTGTATACTGCTTTCATCCTAAACAAATACAGTTTATTTCATCTATACTATTATAATAAAGCGTAAACACACACTTCTTTGTTGCCTAAGATGTCAGCAATTACAACATGTTTTTAAATATTTCTTTTTTTAATAAAAACTCCTACACTTGCGTCACGCTTTAGGCTATATATTTTAACGCCATTAAACTTAGCGGGTAAATATTTTGGATAAAAGCCCTAATGTGGGAAAGAGACCATATGTTGCTGCCAACATCAAGGAAGCAAGGTTGTCATGTCATTTTAACATTTGTAATTAATAATTTGACAAATGTAAACAATAATATAAAGTTTTCATAATTTCATGCGGGTGAAGCCACACGGGAACAGCTAGTTATTTCTATTGTCAAAACATGTTTCAAAATACACTGTCATCCCACTTATCATTTTGTGAAAAAAGAAATGTAATCAAAGACATTCAAGAAATATATAGATCAGGCAATTTTTTTTCACCGGTAACTTCTTTAAAAGGTACTATGTTAGTTGTCCAGTTTAGTGCCACCTCATGTCCTTGTATTGACACGTAATAAAACATTTTACAAAAATATAATAAGCTCCATCTTTTGTTATAATGAAAACATTTAAATATTATTTATTGATACCTATTGGAATTTCTCTTAAATGCAAATAATTATATTGACATGTGGTTATGAATATCTATCAATATATAGCATTAGTGAAGATATTGTGAGAAATGTCTCAAGTGCAGTGTCAAATAAGCTTCCTCTATATGTTTTTAAATCTCTTTGGATAATTTTATTACAAGTGTTAACTTTGTGTGAATACAAAAAAAATTGTAACAGCTAGTGTAAACAAACTTACTTTTCTCTTAGTAATATTTATAACAGTGGTGACTCCAAAGACTCCATCACTTCCGTCATCATCATCATCTTCATCATCCTGCCCATCATCCAGGCATTGCTTCACTACACTGCCTACATAGTTTTGCGCTGAAAATATTCAAATGTGAATAACTTGTTGAATCAACATTCCATTGTGTACCAAATAAAATTATTAAAAAATGCCAATTTATCTGAATATTAATCTTTTGATTTCAACTAAATTTTTCTCAACAATCTTTACTAACAATAAAAGAGGAAGGATTTTTATATTGTATTAACTCAACAACTACTAGGCCGATTTAAAATTTTTTCATAATTAAAAGGCTATGTTTGTGTTATTTATTAAATTCATGTGAAAAAATTCGCAAGCAAGAGCCCAAAAAATTTGTATAATACCAAAAAGTAATTTATTATAAGTTACATGCTTACATATGATAATCTGTGCTAATCCTCCTAGATCTACATTTGATTTGAGAAAGAGTTGGCGCAGGAGTTGCTTAATGCCGTGGTAGTCACAGTCTTCAGGGTTTCTGCCTTCAAAGTCTGCTTGGAGCTCCTGAAAGCAGCAAACAGATATTTAGTATTATTATATAGTAGTAACTTTTGCCCAAGACTCCGTCCATATGTAATTTGTTCTAGTGCCTATGTGTTCTTCCAGAAATAACTCTGTTATTTCTTATGAGTTAAAACAGGTACCCCACAGTTAAAACTTCCTTACTGTATTCAATCTAACATTTTGTAACATAATATTTAAATGATGTAATAACTATGCAATAACACGTGTGTGCACACACATGCAATAACGATTACCAGGAACAACGCTGTAAACGTTGTGAATGGCTACCTAGATCGTGTTTAACAATAACATTAATCTTTGTTGATAGTTAACATTTGTTATGATTTATGATAGTGCTTTCAAACTAATCAAGATATATGTCGACATCACTAAAATAAAACTCGATACATTTGCTAGGTACGGTTTCTAATATAATTATTGGTAATTTAGTGTTATTTATTGTGCCATGTGTTTTTAGGTTACCTTGTCTCCGACGTAATTGCCATCAGAATCTAAATCTGAGTCTCTATCGCTACCAGAATCGTTTTCATTCTCACTCTCACTGTCGTCTATCTCGATTTCTTTGTTCTTTTTGTTAGACATGTTAGTAAGTTCACAAATTTTAGAACTTTTAAATACAACGACAAAATGAGGCCGTCGTCGCCGCTTACTATTTTGACATTGACAATGACAATTGACAATTCATTTGACATTGATTGGCCACAGAGCAATAACAGAATGGGTTGACAGATATTGTACACAGAGTTTATAATAAGAGATGCTTTAAATCCTAATGTCAGAAAATTAATTTGTTTAAATTACTTTGGATCAGGAGTATTAAGGATGATACAAATGGTATAAATTAAAATGCGACTAGAATCAACACAGTTTAATTTTTGTTAAAGCAAAGATATGTTCTATTTTAATTCTTTATTGTTACTTTTACTATCAGAAAACGAAACGTTATTTATTTCTGAAATACGTTGACCAGCAGCATTAAATATGACCACGATGTTTTCAAAATCTGAAATGAAAAAAATGCAACTCCAGTTGTTTGCAGGTAAACATGTAAAACAAGAAGAAATTTATCTGCTTACTGTACTATAACTTTCAATAGAAATAACTGAAAATCCATATGTAGTAACGTACACTTCTTTTTGGGCCCTGGAAACAAAGTACTTACTATACAAATTATGTAAAAACCAAAATAATCATTAGAATATGTCATACCGGTAAAATATAATGATTAAGAAACTCTTTACGCGATGAGGTACGTTATACCAGCCACTGAAATAAACTGCATCGGCAATGCCTTGACTCTGAAAACATGCATGCAATATATTACTAAAAAAAGAGTTGCTTGATAGACCTAGAAGCGAAAAAAACTGTTTATGTTCAAAGTTTAAACAAATAAAACAAAGTGAAGATATTAGATGCGATTTTATAAACTTATTGTAGTCCATTGATTTCAAATGCAAATAATTAATTTACGGAGTCTAGAAGCTTCTGTCCATACCAGCAAACCAGCCAGATCTGAAGAGTGGCGGTTGTCAGGAAAAATTTGTATGTAATTTCGTTCCATTTCTCTACAAACTGAAATAAAAATGTAACTTATTCTGACCATTAATTACTAAGGTTACTTTTTACGCAGTACGATAACTATCGTTTAACTAGTGCCGGAGCAGGGACAGTAAGGGACGATAAAATTAGTGAATTACGGTGTTAATATTGAATGTGATATTTTATTTTAAAACCAAATGTACACTTACCATACAACAAAATCCACAGAAACAGATTATAATCGAGCTGTTAATGAAATTTATGAGAAGTGAAAACGTAAATTGATTCTCCACAACGCCGGACATCCTGTTCGAAAAAAAGTGTATTGAAATTTGTAACCCTACTTTACCACAGATTAATATTTTGATCCTAGTTTTTTAAAAACAATAAGATATATGCTTAGATTCTAATTAATGAAATTGTTACTCCTTTGTATTATAACTAAAATTTCGTCCGCGACTCCGTTCTACATAAAAAAAAAAAACAGAAGTAGACTGTTCTCGATGTCTATACTAAATGTCACCGAGATCCGTTCAGTCGTTTAGGCTACAAACTCTTACATCTATCAATTATTAAATTTTCACATCATACTTATAATATTATAAATGTCAAAGTTTGGATGGATGGATAGATGGATGTTTATTAGAGTTTGTAGCCTAAACGGCTGATCGGATCTGGACGAAATTTGGCAGAGAATAGAAAAACACGTAGGCTACATGCTTTTGTTTTTTTTTTATTTCATACGGACTAAGTCGACTCAACATTAATTTTAATTATTAAATACCTGATCAAGGCACGATGTTTCAGAATAATGTCGACCAATTTCTTTTGATGTATTTTCACCAACTCATCGTTGTTATTATACTCTACATTATCTGTATCACATTCCAAACTGTATTGAGCTAAAACGATAAGAAAATAAGTTAAAATACATAATTGAATATTTTACATATACCAATATTAGGTATACATTCTACTACAAGCAAAAAATATTTATGTTATGATTTGTCTTCTTCGATTATTACTAAAGGTGTCCAAATAGACCCCTGGGGCCCACAATAGCCTTGGAGAGGTCACGATCTCTGAAAAATTGAGGGTCCATGAAAGATTCATCTGATTTCAAACATTAGTCGGTCGTAGCCAACAAACAAAATAATACAAACCAAACAAAACAAAAAAAACTAAAGTAATTTTTGATATTCGATAGTAGTAGTATTGGATAGTAAATTTTTTGTAGTACTCAAAGTCCTTGATCCCAACACGTCATGGGTGCAAGAGAGTGGCATTGGGCAACTCTTTAAAAAACTAATAAAACTTTGAAGAGGACCTCTGGTCTATATGAAGTGAATGAATGGAATGGAGAATGTAATGAAGTGAAAAATATAATACCAAGAGGATACTCCTTAATAAGTTGTTCATCCAATGGTACATAAAACATTTTCTTCAATCTAATAGCAAGCAAATCGAACTGAGTTGTAATGTGGCTCAGGAATACCCAGAACAACGCGTCTGTAGGTAGCATGAAACCAAGCGCGAGGAAACCTGAAAGCATAGATTATATAGCAACTACAAGATAGTACATTTTTTTTATAAAAAATATTACTAGACTTTCATTAATTTACTAATATTTCCTTTAACCATTCTAACAAAGCTCTAGGCTTGTGCTAAGATTTGGTTCACGACAGTCGAATGGCGGGATTTGAACCCTCGACCGCAAGATCGGTATTCCGTACCCTAAACCATTAGACTATTGGCGCTTAAAGATTAGAGAAAACTCCCAGTTAAGTATTAAAATATGTAAATAAAGATAATCCTTACAGTGCCAAGTTTGTACAACAGCTATGACTTCGAAGCGGCCTCTTATGAATGGATCGAAAGGAAACCAGTAGGAGAAAGCCAGCGTTAACCGTACTTCCTGGCCCATCGCCTGCTTTATCATGCCAGTGAATGGCGGCGCTGATAGTAATATGAACAGTGCCAATGTGCAGAAATAGTAGCCTGTAGATACCGTTAAATAAAAGAAATTGAAACACTTCACTATTAAAATTGTTAAAACCGTTTAATTTCTATAGGTTAATAGAACAAAAGAAATTGGTTTTTTATTTTTAAATCTTTATTGATTACTAGCTATTGCTCGCGACTTCGTCTGCGTGAAATTAAAAAAAAAGGTGCAAGAATAATTGAAATGAGCCCAGTCGTTTTTGAGTTATTTCAATACATGCAAAAATACACATCTTTCCTCTATAACATTATTTATTGATATTGATTTGTTGATTATTGACTATTAGCTGTTGCTCGAGACTTTGTCCGCCTGAAATTTAAAAAAAAGAAAAAGAAAAAAGCCTACGTTACTCACCGATAACGTAGCTTTTTAATGGTGCAAGAGTTGTTGAAATCAGCCCAGTAGTTTTTGAGTTATTCCAATACATACAAAAATACACATCTTTCTTTCTGATATTAGTATAGAGTATAAATATAGTTAATTCCTATTTACCTTTGATATTTCGTCTCAATCTAACAAGTGCTAAACGCACTATATCGTACTCCTCTTTCGTGACCGCGTCCTGAGGCCACATGTCTCGTAGTTCATTGATCAAGTTCTCATACACGGGTCGGTAGTACAAAATCTTGTATGATTTCACAGCACCTAAGGGAATCTATCAATATCAACTGCCTGGTTCCGGGCTCGTTACGTTTTCTTACCTTCTATCCCTTTTCATTATTAGTCGTAGAAGTCAACGACGAGGAAAGATTGAATCGAATTTGTTAGTTATGGTCCGATAGTCATCATTTTTTTAGAGCGGGCACACCATTGACTAAACTATCGCACAACTGTTTGGTCTCGCCTTGACTTATTAGCTTATATGGAGGTACGCACACTACTCGATTTTTATTTGTGCAACTAACAGAATTGGCTGCGAAATAATCGACAATCGCACAACACTTGTCCGATAATTTAGTCAAAGGAGCGTATTCGTTCATATAAATCAGAATAATAGTAATTTAAAAAACTCAAATAATGCAGCTCAATTACTAGAAAAAAAAAACTCTAAAGAAAAATTAGATTTCAACTTTCTCCGAAGAATAAAGTTTTTAAAGGAATCCCTACTTTAAAATGTACAATTCTAGAAATTCCCACGGTCGTAATATACCCTATTAAAAACCGAAACCTAAAGAAGTAATTGAACTAATAAAAACTAACATAGCAACAAATAACCAACGCAAGGCATCATAGTGAAAAGTTCAATAAAGGAACCGTCGCGAGCCGTTTGCTTCATTCTGATCAGCTCTAGGAACATCGCTAATAGCACGTTCATAGCCTCGAATAAGTAAAACGCGTTCCACAGCAATCTGCAATAAAGACACAAAAGTTATAAAAATAACAAACAAGATAGTTATTGTCACACTTGAAAATAACATTTTGAACAAAATCATCATCTCCCCTGCCTTATCCTACTCCCGTAGGGTCGGCGCATCGTGTTTTCATCCTCCAAATAACTCTGTCATCCGTCATCTCAGTCATCACTCCCTTCTTGATCATACCTCTTTTCACGCAATTTATCCATCTCTTTCTAGTTTTACCTCTACCAGTGTTCCCTTCCACACTCATAACTAACGTTCTTCTTGTTACATGCGATTCATCCCTTCTCAAAACATGCCCATACCACGCTAACCTTTATTAGCTCCTTGTTTTTTCAACATTTTGAACAAAATGAGGTAAGAAAACATTTTATATATCAGGCTTACAGGATTTTGTACAAAAAGAGAGATGTTAACTAAAGTTGTATACACCAAATAATAAGCTATTAACTACAATAAACGAGTGATTATTAAGAGATCTAAATACCTTGCTAATGGCGGATCATTGTGTGTTAATCGGAGGCCGACTAAACGAAACATAGTTTTTGAAAGATCGTAAGACGCGTCATATTCGCTCTTATCTAATTTTAACTCCTGGAAATAAGGATATTATGAACAGAAAGTAATCTAGTATTGATCAGTTTAGTAAATGGGTTATGTTATAGGGCTTGAACAAGTAGTCCTTTTAAATTAGATGTCATTTTCAAAGACTTTCTTTAGACTCTACCCTTACAGTCATTTAAAAACATATTTTTCTTGTTTTTTACAAGCATTTATAAAGACAATAGTAATTTTTATTTAAGTATATTTCTTAAACGGTAAATAATATATTATAAATACCCACTGAATTTACAGAAAATGTTTCCACCTTACTTTCCTTAAAAAAATATTCTTTTAGAAAAGACATTCTGTTAAAGATGCGATAACTTTTGTCTTGAAATAAAAAAAAACCGATCGTTTTTATATTGTTTTGACATGTTTAAGGTGTAATTAAATATAAGAAGTAAGGCAACGTTCATAATAACAAGATTAGAATTCTTTTTAAATACTTTTCTTACAATAAAAATGTGATGTAAGTTTTAGACAGTAAATTAGTAACAACGTAATTATATCGATATCCGGTCTATCGATTCTTGCCAAAAAAATACGCTTACCCGTAATCATCCGATTGACATTGACAGATGTCATAGTGATGGGAAGTATATGTCAGTGATTTAGTGTTGTGTTGCTACTCCGACACGGTACGTATTCTCAACAGTAGGCATATAGGTCAACAAACTAATTCTAAATTCGAAGATAATAACTAATGTTATCAGAGTCGTTAATTCGTTTATTGGTATAGATTTAGTATGAGATGTAGGTTACATTAAACGACATAGAAAATTACTGATGGCCATATACTGAAACGAATCTTAAACTTCGTAAGCACCTCTTATAATCTTATATACTTCAACATTTTAATGGAATTTGAACTTTAAGTGTGGCCTTATAATTTAAGATGGTGTTACATGAATGTCGTTTCAGTAAACTACCATTTTTTCTTCAGTAAGATTTTAATTTAGATATTTATACTTTATAAATCTTTTTCTTTACATTGATTAAATAATTGTAGCAATGAGGTTAGATTGTCAAATAGCAAATTCGCTTTACAGAATTATATCTCTACTTTAAAAAGTTTGAAGACTGTATAAATACGGCCTATTTTCCATCATAATAGCTCTTTAATTACTCTCAATTAATTATTTACTTTTGAACTGCAGTATTGTAAAATTTAAAAAACAAATTACTAGGTTTACGGAGTTTCTTTTGAATATTCTCAATGTTGTGTTTAAGTTAATTGTTACTTACGAATAAACATCTGCGGTCTTTCATAACCGTAACGTGTTTAATTATTAAACGATTTGAAGAATAACACTTTGAATGTTCGTTTTTTTTAATTGACATTTTAAGTTTGCTGTATAACGGACGAATGTGACTTTTTTGGTACCGCATTAATTAAATGCAAAACTAAAGACATTTAATAGATAATTAAATCAAAAGCATTTTAAATTGTAGTTCTTAATAGTAGTAATTTTTTTTTAATTATTTTAGTACTATTTCAGTTTGAAACCGTTCTAAATTTGAAAATGTTTGTGTTAAGACATGCTTCACAACAATATGTTCAGTTCATTGCTTCCAATTTCTATCTCTATCTAACTATACATGTAATAAAATTGAAGTGTCTGTTTGTAATATCTAAAGAAAAGCCCAGATTTCGGGCAGATGATGTATATGCGTTGCTGATAACAAAAATCGCATTAAATTTTTGTCTGTCTGTCTGCTTGTTCGCAAGCCGTGTTATTCTTGGTAATCTTCGAAATGGCTGGGCCTTTTTCTACGGGACTTTATAGGCTACTTTTTTAAAATTCCGCGCTGTCAAAATGCCGTAACGAGTAGTTCAAATTTACGCTGACGGAGTTTTCTGGAGTTTAAATAGACATCTCCTTTAAAAAAAAAAACAAGAAAAACATCTTGTTTTCATCCTTGTTCAAGGTTCTCCTTGAAATTAATGGCACTTAACACTTAACGTTACCAGGGCGCCATAAGAATTGAGGAGTTGATTCGGAACAGCATTGTTATCACGATCACGTCGGCTGGTCGCCGCGGACGATGGATTTGCGGTGTACCGATCTGCGATTTGCATCTCAAATACAGTACACGATAACGGTAGACTTGGGACATTTTTATTGCATCTACTTCGAAATCCAAGTCCGTCGTTAAATAGAGCTTAAATAATTTCGAAATCTATGCCATAATTTAAAATTTGGAAACGCTGTAAAAACAACCAGTCTGGTTAAAATGTAGTGAGAAACAACCTAGAGTGCCGACACTGGTTTAGTAATCCTTTCCTTAAAAGTGGTGTTATATAATTAATATATGAACATGCTCATAATTTCATATTATAATGATTTCTGTAAAGGCTATTGGAATAAGTGGTATACTGGTAATCTTTCTAATTTCCTAGCTATGAAAATGAAACGCTTCCTAGTTTATGTGGACAATTAAATGAAATTACTCGAGCATTAAATTTTAAGAGGAAAAACGGATGAAGCTTTTATCGAGATATTAATATTAAGTGATAACTCAATAGTAGTAGGTTTTAAAAGGAAAATAACGTTTAATTATCTCTCTTCCAATTATTGCTATCAGAGTGCAATAATGCATGATTTTCTTACAGTAAGTTTTCACTGCCGAAATACCGAACAAAACAACGAAAGATTACTTTATATTTAGGTTTTGCAGTGAAATAATAACTCTACAAAAGTATAAAGATACTTTAAATATAAAAAATATGACAAAAGTATTTTGACGTACATCTCGAGACTCGGTTAATTTTGGACGAACAAATTACCTGTGAAACGATCACATATTACGTGTATGGTTATGAATAGGTGATACGATGTCGATTGTATTCTAGGTAGCGGGTAGTCGGCAGTAGTCGCGTGCGGCCCATTGTCAATATTCGCGCCATAAATATAACAATTGCGTACTCCGTATGTCCGCCATTACAGAACAAGGAGACGTTTAATGGCTTCTTTGAATTTTAAGAGACAGGACCTATCAAACACGCATTCTTTGTCAAATAAAAATGAACGATAAGTTATGAACCAATCAAATTGTGTATGCTCTGTTCATCAGCTTATTTTGTGTGCTTTCATACAGACTTGTCAATTTTACATGTCAGCAATGCATGTGTCAATATTATTTTTTACCGCAAGTTACCCGAAAATTGGGATAAATTATTCAGTAGGTAAAACGGTGGTTGTTGCCGAGTCCATTCTTCTATAGTCAAAGAATTATAACACAAAATAATATTAGAATTTATTACACATTATAGTAGGATAAGGACCTTGGTTTTAAATGTATTTTATTGTTTTAAAGATTTAATTTAAAATTATAACATATTTAAAAATGCGTTTCTATAATTTACAACTTTTTAATACATCTATCATTTGGATTAATAATAATCACTAAGGGCCTAAAAGCTATAATAATAAATCTACTTTAAGCTACGTTCAGCACATACATAAAATAAAGGGGAAAATTAAGCTTATGTATACAATGTCAATTTAAAAAAAGTTTTTCCGCGGTCGAATTGCATCGCGCCTGCGGATCGGCCCCATCCTGACATCCGTGCCATAGAGTATAGTGATCATTCAGTCTCCGGCACGGTTCATCGCGTGTCGCACGTCTTTGTGCGTATTTCATGTAAAAAAAGATTAACGCGTAAATTTTCGCGGCAATTTGAAAATCAGTTTTCAGTTTACAGACAATAAAAAGTGTTTTAATTTGTTATTTTACGGAATATGATTATTTTCTTTTGTTTGTAAATGAACATTGTTTTGTCTATGTGATATTTATTTCTTGTGGTTGTGACATCGTAAAGTTTTATTGGTTATAAAATGGCTTTCAACTAAAATTATCGTGTCTGAAAATCTAGGTTATAAAAGGTAAGTTTTATTTAATCGAAATTATATTCTATGAGGATGGAAATAGAATTGATATTTATTATTTATTTGTAAATACGGTGATGGAGGAGTATATTTTTGTTATATTGACTTTACCCTGAACCGTCGATCTCGGGTCGTTTGATCTCTTCAATATATCACTATTGAAATTCTTTGAAGATTGAATATGTTACTCGTTTTATTTTAGATGACTGATAGATTTGTACTTTATTAGAAAAAGGAACACAATTGATTTTATTATTGACGGTAAGCCTACTTAGATTTATGAATATTTTCATATAAAAATGAAGGTAGAAAAAACAGTAAAGTTAATTATGAATTCTTCATTTTAAAGGTTTCATATGTTTTCTTTTAAATTAACATAAATATTGATAAGTGTAGGTATTTGTATATTTTTAAAATTCTTCCTTATGATGAAATTATTTTCTATTATCTGTTATATTATGTACTCATGTTGTTCAATTAATATGTATGTAGAAAGTACAAGAAAGAAGATGTTTAATGTGTTTATTGTTAATCCATATATGACAGTGTACGTCACTTCCGGTAGCGACAGGTGGCGCCAAGGTCAAGTTGTCTACGTGCCGGACATAATCGGCACCTATTTACTTTGGCAATTTGGTCAATAGATAAATTTCAACAGAAAGTGTTTTCTTTATTACAAACCGACCACGCAAACATGGCACATTGGTAGGCAAGCGTGGATTCCTAACGAAACAGTACCACAAAATATAATGACACCTCTTTCACTCAAAAAATAGACATAACAAAAGAACGTGCTACGTAATTAAATTCAAAATAAAAGGGTCTATTACGATTAATTGCGTGACAGTTGCGAGAACGTATTCGACAAAGTATGAGACTCAAATCTCGTATATCTTTTTTCGATGACGTTACGAAAATGTTCTCACGTATGCTAGAGATAAGCCATCTGATCTGTATAAATGGATTAGGTCATTGCTTGGAAATTATAGCTTTTACTCCGTTTCGACTTGAATCGTTATTATTATGAGTAATAGTTAATAATTTTATATTACTAGCTTGAATTCTCACCACCACGCCGCTACTGTCAGGTACAAAATAGTACGTTTTTTAGCCTGTCTATTTGTAGAGGTCATTTCAATTATAATATGCTGAATAAACTTGTTAGATAAAATAGATATAAACGCGAACAAAGCCGCAAGTAAATCTAGTTCAAATCAGCGCTCGTAGCGCCCTCTGTCTGTTGTAACCGAAAATGCTTGCTGAAAATGCATGTTCAGTGTGAAAGACATAGACTGTCTTAAATGCCTTTATTTTGGCGCGTCCATTATCAGAGTATATTTCATACTTGAATAAACTTATATCTTCTCTTTATGTTCGAGTTTATGTAGCTATATTTGTAGATCTATATAAAATTCCATTTATATTATACTAGCATGCTCGCGACTTCGTTTGCGTAAAATTAACAGCCTTTGTTACTCACTGACTCACTGATAACGTAGCTTTTGAAGGAAAAAGATTTTTTTTTAATCCGCCTAATACTTTCTGAGTTATTTTAATGGATACAAAAATACAAATCTTTCCTCTATAATATTAGTCATCGTGCATGACGTATAACTTGGTACGGAATATAAGTATACTTCTCCTCAAAGGCAGGCAACGCATCAGTAGTTCCTCTGGTGTTGCGGATGTCCATGGGCGTCGTTGACCACCTTTGCGTTCCCGCCGCTCGTTTGTCCCTTCTCTTATATAAAAAAAAAACTAATAGTATAAAGAGGGAGGATTTGAATTTTTGTATGATTTGAAATGACTGAAACAACTGGGCCGATTTTAAAAACTCTCACCGTTAGAAAGGTATTTTATCTATGAGTAACATAGGCTATTTTTTTCATTATTTTTAAACATGACGCAGAAAAAGTCGCGAGCAATAGCTAGTATTGTATAAAATTGCTACAACTTAAAACAAAT
>NW_013525314.1:108430-131697 GCF_000836215.1 Papilio polytes | reverse complement strand
TGTTGATATACGATACGAGTTTTGCATTCGTTTGTGACTGGGGTGAATTAAATTTACGGATCACTGCACTTGTATTTCCATGTCGATAGAGTGAATCGATAATTCGTTTGTATATTACATACTAGCTTTCGCCAGTAACTCTGTCCTGTGATTTAAAGAAAATAACAAAAGTAATTAGCCTATGTGTTCTTTCAACAAGATCCGTTCTGCAGTTTATAAGACTACACATTACCATAAAAATATATAAAATTTTAAATGTAAACACAAAAGATATAGATTTGATAGGAGATATAACGGTTGATGTGGGCTAAAAAGAGATGGATGTAGTACGTTGAAGTTGCCATCAAAAAGGAAGTTACAACTGAGATGGAAAATAGAATAACCTGGGGGATGAAAACCTGTCGCCCCGACCTTACTAGTGTAGGATAAGGACTAGGAGATGATAAAAGAATATAGATAGATATACAGTATTGTGTGAAATATAGTAGCAAAATCATATATGACAGCTGGTAGAAGTACATACGTATAACAGTATTGTAGTTAAAGAAGGTTGCTTACGGAGGTCTGTAGGGAAAAATACTGGCTGGCTCTATGATGAATCTGCCAATAAAACACCTTTAAAAAAGTAAAAAAAAATACAATTTGTTCAGTAGATTTCGAATATATTCGCAGCAATCGTTTGAGTACATTTTTATTCTTAAGACTGTGGTTTTTAAAACGAAATACGATACAAGTTTCGAAACATTGGATGGGCTATTAAATGTATCGGATTCCCATTTCAGTCAATTTGTTTCTAAACTCGAATAGCTCGCTGTGTTTGGCTTGATTTAACAACTTGTTATTCCCTAGTGTTTTTATATTTTAAATTGAATATTGAATAAACAAAGCGACTGCGAAATTAATGTTTACTATTTATTACCCAGTATAAAATGTTAGGTTACATGGGAAATTAAATTGTTTATATAAAAGCTATGCCAAACAATAATAAAAACAGTGTAAAGCAACTAAAATGTACATGGTGGTATTTAGGATAGCACAGTGTCCCGCAAAACTGTATCCAAACAGTTTGACTGGGTTATCGGATACATTAAACAAATAAATTTTTGTTAGTGGAATATATTTCCTAACTGAAATCACGATATCGTATAGGTAGCATATCTAAACAACTTTGGTAGAGCCCGCTTTAACATCTTAGCACGAATGGGCCGGCACGTCCGGAGTAATACTACGACTACACAGAGAACAGGCGTGAAATGGAAGCAATTCTGTGTTTCGTCTGACGAGTGTGGTGCCGGTGGCCTAATTTAAGTCCCTTTCTCTTTACCACCGTTTTCTTATAAGGAGAGGATGGAAAGGGGAAGTGGATTTGACGATGGAGGAGATGCATAGGAAGGAGAAATATCCTCTTTATGTGCGTCTCCTCCTCCGACGTATAAGTGTAGGCAACGCATATGCAATTGTGGATGTCTATGGGCAGCGGTTGCTTCGCCATTTTGGCGGATTCAGTTGGCCGCTTGCTCGTTTGTCACCTTATGTTATAAAAAAAAAGTTTGACTGTGGATCTCATATACATAAAACAAATAAATTCTTGCTAGTGGAATATATTTCCTAACTGAAATCACGATATCGTGTAGGTAGCATATCTAAACAACACATAAATAAAGCGTACGCGTGAACGCTTTTAAACGACCTTTAAGTTCCGGGTTTCAGTTTATTGTGCTTTCATCGTTTGCTCGTTATACTTTTTGGTAATATATGCTCTGCTTTTGAATTATGATATTTAAATATGTAGATGCATATATCTATGGGAAAGTTAATGTCTATTAGTGATCACAGGTTTGACAGTTCATCTATACTAATGTTATAAATCATAAAGAGGAAACATTTGTATTTTTGTATGTATTGAAATAACTCAAAAACTACTGAGCCGATTTCAAAAATTTCTTCACCTTTAGAAAGCTGTATCAGAGTGTAACATAGTTATTAGATATGTTTTAGTACGCGGGCGAAATCACGAGCAACAGCTAGTTATAAATACTTTTTAATTTGCTAATGAAAGTATAATCATAAATAAGGCATAATTGGTTTCATAAGAACGGATTCTGATACCTTTGTATTGTTTGCTTTTGAACTATTTTGATGTATTCTGTATTCTTGAAGGTTGTTTAGTCTGTGTTATAATTCAATACCATTTATCTTTATTTAAAATAACAATATAAACTTTATAATTGTAACCCAATACATTATATAAATGCTTATGTTATGGTTTTAAAATTTCGGAGCTCTACTTGTTAAGTTAATAATCAGACAGTAGTCAGATGTCAGAAATAAGGGTGTTGCATTTGGGTCAACGACGGCCATATTGGTAGTGGCGAGCGTGGATACATGGAAAGACGGTGTTATTAGTAAGGTTATTCTGTGCAAATTGGAAGAAAACAAAAGAGGTATAGAAGACTATATTTTATTAAAGCATAACATGGCTGTGACGCCCATAGTACCTTGTGTTAAATAAGGAAGCTCGTTAGAGGTATTAGAAGACTTGTCACAATTTATCCGAAACACAATGATAAAGGACAATTTAATACCGTTAACGCTAAGCTTATCTAATCTCACCTTAGATAGCGTAATGAAATGAATTTATTTAATTAAAACCTTATTAAAACATAGCTTTATAAAACTAGCTCACAAAGTGCAATTTTTTTAACTTATAACATCATCTAATTAGTGTTTAATTAAAGAAAAAAACAAATCTGTTTGAATATAAGAACATTAAAGAGAAAAATGCGAATCGAAAAGACGTTTTTTTATGCTTTTTAAGTATGTACATACTTAGGTACCCGGGAAAAAATAACCTTCCACAGTTGGTTGGTCTGCTTGACAGATTGGACATAAGATTGTGTCTGTTTAATCTTACTGATATTATAAATGCGAAAGTTTAAATGGATGGATGTTTGTTAGAGTTTGTAGTCTAAACGCCTTGACGAATCTCGATGAATTGGTACAGATGTAGAATATAGTCTGGAAGAACACATAGGATAGTTACTTACTTTTTTTTAATTGCAAGCGTACAGATTCACAGGCGAAAGCTGCACACCTGATGCTGGTATGTCATCACTTCGTTTTGTAATTATTGTAATTTGATATGTTTATTTAAACAATTATTTGAACGCAATAATAATAATAGAGTTTTTATTAAGTTTAGAATGACAATGTAAAATGATTGACTAATATGTTCATCAAACTTTGATTGCATAATACATCATTTTCTCCATCAAAAAGCTTTCATATTAGCAAAAGATTTGCGTTAATTAAAATTTACGATCGGACACATTAATTCATTAACTTGTTATTATTCGTAATTACTTTTTAGTGTTTACTTTATAAAAGTGATTAATATCTGACTGAAAAAATAATCGCAAATAACGACTATTAAAATATAAGTGTGTATTTTTTTTTAATTAAATTAACTATTGATTAAGCTTATTTATTAATTACCATCTTTCGCTCGCGACTCCTTCGACGTAGAATTAAAAAGAATAAAGGAAGTATACTATGTGTTCTTCCAGACTATCCCCATCTACATATATCAAACTTCATCGAAATCCGTGCAGCCGCTTAGGCTACAAACTGTAATAAACGTCCATCCATCCATCTAAACTTTCGTATTTATAATTTTACTATGATTTAAGCTTTTTCTTTAGTCAATTTTTGTCTGTCAGTTGTTGTTTATTACAGTTCTGGTATATGATCGGTGGACCTGACCACTGACCTCTATTAATGGACAGGCTATAAACTGCTGTACTTTGTATTTATTTTTGCCATTTTAGCGCTGATAGTTGCGGTTGGTCGAAATGAAGAATTTTTAAACTTGTAACAGTGTTAGTTTTAACTGTAATTAACTTCAAACGGCGGGTTTAAGTGAGAACACCTAACTATTATTACAGATCAGTGAAACTGACAGACAGTCTCCAGTACAGAGGCGCATTAGAACGAGAAGCACAAAAAATAATTGGAGATCGTTAATTGCTTGATAAAATGTCGCGCGCAAGAATAAATTATTTTGGAACACAGCTCAAAGCTTATAAATCTTACAGATACGCCAGCTCAAGCCGAACAAAGCCCTGGAATTATTTTTCAGCGCGAGAATTATTTGACTTTATAATAGATTTTTTGAATCTCTTTTATAATCTTTCTTATTTCTTACACAAAATGCTTTCTTTTTATCCGAATGAAAGAAATGATATTCGCAAGAATGTATTTAATAACCGTTCTATTTTGATTTCTTGTAAGTTAGAGTTATTAACGTTGTGATGTTTAATTTATTTTTATTCACAAAACAGTTTTTTTACTTGCCATTGCCTTTGAAATAAGATTAGTTTTTTTATTCCTTTATTTCCAAAATATTATAATATGGTTACATAAGTAATTCTCGCCAAACCACTTACGTGGTTTATAGGCGTCGCGCATTTTAATCATTTATGCATATTATCAAGCAAAATTACAATGAAATAAAGAAAATTAGTATACAATCAAATGAAAAACAAAAAATATAAGTAGTAAATACGGCAAAAAAACTTAACTATTATTTTTTAAATACTTTTGTAAAATGATAAAAAAAATACATATGAACATTTATCTTAATTAGAACAATAACAAACTTCTTAGTTTCCTCTTTATGGAGGCCCTGCTGATTGGTGTTGTGCTAGTTACAGGTTTTAAGAATTCATTAATATACTAGCTTGCGACTCCCTCAGCGTGGAATTAAAAAAGCAAAAGTGAGTAGCCTATGCGTTCTTTCAGACTATCATCTACATCTGTACCCAATTTCACCGAATTCCGTTGAGCCGTTTAGGCTACAAACTCTAAGAAACATCCATCCATCTAAACTTTCGCATTTATAATATGAGTTAGATTTAGGAACTACAAAATATTGACAAGGGCTTAAGAATTTTGTGCCAGTAATTATCTGTTTTTCAGAACTAAAAATATCTCTTATTATTGCGCATAGAATTTGATCTAGCGGTGTGGTAAATATTTACATCTATCGTTATATATTTATTTAGACAGGATGTTTGTTATCGGTTGTTTATTTTTCTTCTAAATTTGACGTAAATGTTATCATAGACGTGGCACTGAGTCTCTTAATTTTATTTTATTTCGACAGTCAGATTACAAACTCCACTAACTTTCGCCCGCGTGGAATTAACAGTGGTAGTGCCCGCTTTAACATCTTAGCAAAAATGGGCCGGTACGCGCGGTGTAATACCACGACCACACAGAAGACAGGCGTGAAATGGAAGCGGTTCCGTGTTTCGTCTGATGAGTGTGGTGCCGGAGGCCTTATTTTAAGTCCCTTTTTTTTACCACCATTTTATTATAAGGAGAGGATGGGAAGGTGAAGTGGATTTGGCGGCGGAGGAGATGCATAGGAAGGGGAAATATCCTCTTTATGTGCGTCTTCTCCTCCGTCGTGTAAGGGTAGGCAACGCATCTGCAATTGCGGATGTCTATGGGCAGCGGTCGCTTCGCCATTTTGGCGGATTCAGGTGGCCGCTTGCTCGTTTGCCACCTTATATTATAAAAAAAAATACCAAATTTCATCGAAATCCGTTCAGCCGTTTAGGCTACAAACTCCAACAAACATCCATCCATCCACATTAATCTGATTTACCTATACCAAATCTGTATAGGTAAATTTAATTATTATCAATTCTCTTATTTAAGTATCTAGAATTAAATTAATGTACAAAACGATAAATTTAAATTACAAGCCATTTTCTTCGTTAGAACTGAAAATACGTCCTGCATATTAATAATAATGGTAATAATACGCACTTGTACAGTATCGTGGAGCAAGGCTTTTCAATTACATCTATTACAAAAATTTACGATGGCACGTGCGACGTGCGAACTGTGGAAATGGAAGTACCGTGTTGTTATTCATTTAATGGAATAATTTACCCACATAAGGAATCCGGTAAAAATACTAAGTTAGAAAATAATAGATGGATGGACGGATAGATGGATGTTTGTTAGAGTTTGTATCCTATACTGCTGAACGTATTTCGACGAAATTTAGTCTGGATGATCACATAGGTTGCTAACTTTTGTTTATGTTTTTATTCCAGGCGGATAAAATCGCTTGCGAAATCTACTAATTGATTAATTGTTATTAATTATTACTTGTTTAAAAAAACTGTACTTTGCGACTGTCTCCAGTATTGGAGAGCTGCTATTACATTGTGCCTCCGTCTACCTCAATCAGTGTAAAGGCATCAAAGTAGAACAATTGAGTATTACTAGACGTTTTCCTTTAAACTTATTAAAATAATCAGATTGCGTATTAAAAATCTTCAAGTTAGATTCTTGCTTATTTTTGCTTTTCCAAACTTAGATCCGTAAAACTCTAGGAGCTTTTTAATTTATGCGGTCGCTTTAGCTTGTCTTTATAACTTACTTTTGATTAAGGTTTTTAATTTTAAAGTAATTAGAGTAATTGCTAATTTAACCAACAAATAATAATTACTTAGGTAATAAAAATATAATTACATCTTTAAAGCCTTTACAAAGAAAACACATTTTAGGCATGTTTTTTTAAATACATAATTTCCGTCAACAACACACATGTCAAATTTTAAAATATTACACAATACTTTAGTCGAGAAATGGACCGTAGCACAGTACTCGTAGCAGTGCTACGTGAGGCTGCACTGGTAGAATGAAAGTCTTTTAAAGAACTCACAGATAAAAGAAAGATGTAAAAGATATTGGACAACTCTATTACGTCACCAAAGAATAAAAAGTAATATACGATGCGGGTCGGTCAAATGTTGACCCATGTGGAGTATTGTGAACCGAAAAAGTACACGACGAGACATTTTACTTGTATGGTCGTTTAATTGTGCAAAAATGTGTACTCTTTCTTTTAATACCAGCTCCTCGTTAAAGTTTTCTAGAATTGTTTACATCGGTAAAGTAGTGTTTGAGTTTACTCATAAAATACGTGGAAGACAAGAGCTAAAACTTTGATAATACGAAATCCTTGAAATGGAGTCAATAATTCCATAGAATATATATTATAAGATTCTTTTTAGCAATGAAATAAATATACAAACAGTATGTTCCATAACAAGTGTATGGGTCCCACTTCCAAGCATTTCTGAGCTTTGTAAATATAAACTTTTTCTTCGACAAAAGCTTAAGGATATAATTATAAGTGTGTAAGCTGCCTTCCCGATTTCCTTATAAATACTTTCTGATCAAATATATAAGGAAGTATCCTGTTTCCGGAGAAAAATATTCCTTTCAATTAATATTTCTTATTTTTTGATAGGTCTTTACGTTACAAGCTTTTGATTGAGGAGGAATTGTTGAAAACAGCTTTTGATTAATTTATTCAAGGGATAATAATATTGTGGAAATGATTTTATGATTTATCCTTATAAGATCAAGTGTGAACATGTTTCTTTATGATGAAAAATATTTAATCCAAAAGATTCTAACAAAGTGAAGATATTATTTATTCAAAGACTAGCTGTTGCTAACGACTTCGTCCGCGTGAAATTAAGAAATAAAAACATAGCCTATGTTACTCACAGACAAATTACCTTTATAACGGTGAAAGAATTATTAAAATCGATATTTTTTGATCAATTCATACAACATTACAAATGTTTCCTCTGTAAAACATTAGCATAGATTTAAAAATGAAAATCGATTACGTCACATCTCAGTAACCAATAGATTCAGTTATCTATGAAAATACAATTATCGTGCTGTTAGTGAGATGGAGACACATTGCTTAGGTGAAAGTTAAAATAAATTACGACCCACATTGGTTAGTTTCGTCACCAAAAGCTAGAAAGTTCTCTCGTAAATTTCCAATTTTGTTACACAGATGACTGAATTTGGAGCAAGTTTTAGTTCAGAACTCAAGGCGACGTTACTAATTAAATGTGCTAATTATTTAACATAACCAAATTGCGAGTGGACAAAGTATTTTGACATTGTAATAGGTACATTACTACATACGTAATGTGTTTTTATTAGAACAAAAATAACACAATGTGAGCCGGCAACTTAAACAAAATTAGGGTTAGAATCTACAATAATTAAAGAGCTTGAAATTGGTAGAAAAAGAAACCTATGTGAACATTAAAAAGTTCCCATTGATCTTGAATTAAAAAAAAGATATATATTAATTAAGGTAAAAGATCCAATGGTAAAGTTAGTTAGTTTAATTAAAAAAATACTTTTTACCGAATTGTAGATCCAAATGTTATTTAAAAACTAGACAAATATAGTACAAATTTTTAAGATTTCGTATGATTTGAAAAATATAACCGTACATAAATATCCAAAGACAGCCAGTTAAAAATGATTTAATTTCTCAGTATAATTTAAATTAATACTGTTGTCAGAGTTTCGTTCCTAAATCGAAATTCGTAACAAAGAGATACTCGAAAAGTTTTAATAATGTGGTTTGTACAGACCATTGGCGACTGAAAATATTCAGTATTCTTTTCTCCTAAGAAAATATTTTTAAAACCAGTCTAGTAGTAGTAGTTTTTGAATTTATTAGTTACTAGCTGTTTCCGTGTGACTTAATCCGCATGAAATTATGAAAATTTTATTTTATTGTTTACATATGTCAAATTAGCAATTACAAAAGTCAAAATGACATGACATGATGACAACCTTGCTTCCTTGATGTTGGCAGCAACTTATGGTCTCTTTCCCACATTAGGGTTTTTTTTCCAAAACATTTACCCCCTAAGTTTAATGGTGTTAAAATATATAGCCTAAAGCGTGACGTAAGTGTAGGGCTTTTTAATTAAAGAAATTATTATTCAAAAATATGCTGTAATTGCTGACATTTTAGGCAACAGAGAAGTGTGTGTTTACGATTTATTATAATAGTACAGATGTACAAATATTTCCTTATTATAATATTACTTTAGAAATATCAAAATGAAAACCAATAGGCTAAGGTCGTAATTTCTTAAAATGATTTCAACAAGGAATAAGAAAGTTATATTTACTTCAGGTAATAATTATACATTATAAATATATATTCGTTAAGTCTTATTTCACCAGTTCCAAGCTCCGTCATTTACTTTAGCTATCGTAAAAGTCAAATAAAACCTGGCCGTAACATTTAAATACATAAGAAAGGGAAATAATTCTCTGAGAGGCTTGGGTTTGGCGGAATAAGTGTGGTTGTAAAATTATTAACGTAGACTGCGACCAAAATATATTAATGATAAGCTATACTACATTTATATAACATACACAAGAAGGCTCTTAAGACAAACGTTGTACAGTCGAGGAATTTTATTTCCTACCCATATCGATTACATGTCATTTGACGTTTAAAATGCTATAATAACTTTTTAAAGCAACATAGGTATGTGAAAATTATATTTGTTATGGTTATTTGAAAAATCTTCAATTTCTCTATTATTTCACAATTGCGGTAATTACGTCAACATTCAGATGTTTGTGAACTATTAATATCCTATGTTGACATGTCTCGTAGCACGTAGCATTAAACGTAGCTACTGTCTACGAACGTGCTCTGAATGTTTGTAGCAAGCGTTCTACAATTGTTTATGTAGGTAACATTTTGGTTTGAAGATGTAATGGTTTGAATTTAAATGCATTTTTGAATTACGCCAATTTTAAAACTAAAATGAAAATATGATTGCGTCGAACACAGGAGTTTTAAACTGTTATTTTGCGAATATTGAAACATGTCTTGATTTTTTTTATTATGTTTTTTGTTAAATATTATAGTACCAAAAGTGAAATACTCTAAAGGTTCCAGAAGGGCTATAAGTGTGTATGTTCAATATATTGTTATAAGAGATCGCCAATTAAGGGAAGCCATTTTATCTCACGAAATTGTACTCGACGGGACGCTTTTTTATCTTTTCCTTTTCATAGTAAATTTAGAAGAAAATGGGCAAGTAATTTAGAGGTATGCCTTCAGGGTTTAGTGCATTATTTTTTGGATATTTAAATAATCATGTTATCTATACTATTATAATAAAGCGTAAACAGACACTACTTTGTGGCGTAAGATGTCAGCATTTACAACATATTTTTGAATAATTCTTTCTTTAATTAAAAGCCCCACACTCACGCTTTAGGCTATATATTTTCACGCTATTAAACTTAGGGGGTAAATATTTTGGATAACAACCCTAATGTGGGAAAGAGACCATAAGTTGTTGCCAACATCAAGGAAATCAGATTACCAAGGTTTGTCATGTCATGCCAGTTTCACATTCGCTATTGATAATTTGACAAATGTAAACAATGAAATAAAATTTTCATAATTTCATGCGGATCAATATGGACGGGTACAGCTAGTGATATAATAAAACTTTTTTTTAATATTGAACATCTGTTTTTAAATTGAGATGGGTTAACAAATGTTTATAATTTCACCAGTAAAAGTCCACGGTTATGTCAATAGAAAGCGAACAAATATTTGCAATACAAAAATAAACAGTCCTTTGTAAATTACCAGAATTTACTTCATTTGTTTACTTCCGTTCATTAATTCAGTATTTGCTCACAATGCCGGTCGTTAAAGATCCCTTTTAATTTAATTCTATAGAAAATTTCAATTCCTTATAATCCCTCTACAGTATTTATGATTCCATTACATTTCTCAAGAATTTCATATCCGACACAACCCAAATAAAAAAAATCAATAACACTAAGAGCCTGTCCCACCGAATTATAAATTATCTTATAACAATCCAACGTGTAAAATATGTCATGTGTATATTTTGTAACCTTATCTGACAGTGACGTCATTTTTGACCTATCTGAGCCTCTATCAGCCAATGGTGGGACAGGCCCTAACTAGTTAGTAATTAAAAATACAGAAATCCTTGATTAACATGACTAGAGAAAGAATACGAATAAAATAACTCTTTACTCAATAAAATCGGATCATTCGTTTAAATCGAGATTCCGATTCATTTGGTAGTTGTCAGATGTCCGCTGAATAAAAGACAGCACTCTTTGTAGTATTAATTTGTATGAAACCGATACTAATGCACGTTTGCGCCTAGTGCACGGCATTTGCAGTTTCAAAATCGATTTTATGCATTTTACTAGCTTTCGGCCGCGACTCCGTCTGCGTGGAATTAAAAAATACAAAAGTGAGTAGTCTATGTTTTCTTCAAGACTATCCTCTACCGTTCAGCCGTTTAGGCTACACCAGAAACCTCCATCGATCTATCTAAACTTTCACATTTATAATATTAGTATGATTACTGCAAAAGTAATACAACCGACCGTACTGCTGTCATTGAGTCGCCGTCGGCCGACAGCCACGTCTATTGGAATCTCGCTTTCAGGCTTCAGACGATCATATATCGGTTTTTAAAAAATAATTATCTAATGTACAGTTGGGGATAATGCCGGTGTTCTACATTAATAGCTACAATAGTTTGAACATTTTGAAACGAGATGCGGAACAAAAACCAATACAACGCAGCTTATAAAAGTATCTGTTCGAAAAAAAGTTATACATATAGTTTCTTTTAATTATCCCTTCGTTTGCACTCACATATAATTAGTTATTTGTAAGAACAGGTGTAGTTTGTCTTGCAATGAACAAGACAATTCTTCCTGGAGTAAAACACCGCGGTTTCCGCGATTGTACTTCCTTAGTTCCAAGTACTGAAACGAATATCAAACACTTCGCTGCGTAAGTAACATTATCTTACAGGAGTCAACATTTTAATCACATCGCTATTTGGCCAATAGGTACATATTTTTCTAAAGGGAAGCGAACGTATTTACATTAATCTTACTAATATTAAAAATGAGAAAGTTTAAATGGTTGGATGTTTGTTAAAGTTTGTAGCCTAAAAGGCTGAACATATCTAGATGAAATTTGGTATAGACGTATTGGATAGTCTGGAAGAACACAGGCTCACTTTAGATTTTTTTTAATTCCACGTGGACGGAGTCGCGGGCGAAAGTTAGCATTATTATGAAAGCAAGATATTATTATTTAGAGTACGGTAAACTTGCTATAAAGCTCTTATATTATGTAGTTCATAACTAAAGAATGTTCAAAGAGAGCGTATAAAATTCAGATTCTAGATAATGTTGAGAATTTCACAAAAGGATGAATATTTTCTTCTGTTACACTTTGGAATTCGAAATGTTCAAGTTATTGTCGATCATGAGCGGGTTACGATATTCTCGTGGAAGGCAATTCTCGCATTCGTAGACATCCTTGAATAGAAGAAACATTTTTTTTAGACTTTTTTTGTTCACTATTATCTAAATGTCTTAATCTGACAACGTATATTTTTTTAACACGGTGAATTTGAAACCAGGTCTAAAAACCTTGTACGTATCTCAAATATAAAGATAAAAATACCTCTGGGTGTGCTACAACTGGTATAAAAATCTCTGTATTAACGACTAAGTACTGGTATACAAATAATATTTTCAATAAGTAATTTTCTTACTAAATAACTACAAGTCGAGATTAAACCAAAATAATCGCGCATAACTGGACACACTAACTCGTTGTATCTCAGGCGTTTACAATGAAGATTAATATTTTCATTCGTTACGGTTTTTCGATAACTTTATGAAATAAGTTTTCGAACTTCGTAACACTAATGAAACACTGGCAATGATAAAATAAATGGAAACTTTAGAAACTCAGTATGTGTCTGGCAGTACCTTGTGAATTAAAAGAAAAAATGGCTATAAACACAGCAGGAAATGTCAAGCAAAAGGTAAAGCTCAGAGTAGTAAAAAGAAAAAGATAATCTTAACCTCAAAAGATTTAACACGGCTAGTTATCTTTTCTTCCCTTTAAATGTGACGACATCGTCTGAGCGCGTGTGTTTGTGTTGGATCACTTCAAAGCGGGTACGTCATAAAATATTGACTCTCCGTCGATATCAGGCGACGACATACGATACTAATTACTCGGCGGTTTAATTTCACAATTATAACGTTTAATTTCGATACAGGTCAATGACCTTGATATTAATGTCTACGTGGAGGGAATGCGGATCTTGGTGACATACTGTTTTAACTACATTAAATACGGCACCTATGCTGGGTTGCCACTATCCGTTTTTTTTATTAGTTACCTAGTGAATAGTCTTAGGTTGATCTAAGTTTCGACGGAGTAAACTGAAGTTACGTAGTTCGGATACGAATTTCATGAAGTTATTGACTAACACCACTTAAATATAGCCGTGAAAGTTATTAAATCATGTTGTTATTTCATTTTTTTTTTGGGAATATACATAAGTGTTGCCAATATGTCATGTAGGAGTTATAAGAGGACGTTTCGGATTGCACACTGAATCCATAGGTGATCATAATCTTACGTCTTTGCCTAAAATAGTAGATTTAAAAGCAACATACAACAACATATTTATTGTTTTTTTTACGCCAAACTTCATTATCTTTCATGTGAAGAAAAATGTTGTTAAATTGTAAGCGTTCAAACAATTCTATTTCTTTTCTAAAGAAGGCAACTAACAACCAGCGCGGAGACCCCGTCCCTGCTTCGCTGAACTGGCTCCCTTTGCCATACTTTTTAAATCTATTGTAAGTTTATGCTTTGTGTATTTTTAGTTTGTGAGAATACATGTTTATCGTTCTTCTTTCTGAGTAATGAGCACTCATTTTATAAGATGTTTATTGAGTAAAATTGTGAAGCAAAAATACCTTATAATAATATTCTATAAATAATTCTTGAGCAAATAATTTTTCTCTGTTTTCTGTGTTTGATGCCCTTTCGCAGCTCTACAATAATCCCGGTCGATCTTGGTACGGCACGCGGGGATCAGAGATTACCCACTCCAGGGGCCTCAGACAGATGCGGAGGACTACTTAGTATCTCTTAAGTAAATTAATAATAAATATTCAATTATGTATACAATCTCTTGTATAGTTTACTCTAAAACCCTAGCTTAGAGAACACGAAACGTTTCAAACATGGGCTATGAGGGGCAAGCCGCAGATTGTCTGCCCCTGGCGACGCTAATGTCCAAACAAATGTTAGACATAAACGACCTATACAAAATATTGTTATCTAGGAAAAAACCGTCGTTATCTACTCCTACGTCCAGCGTGATTACTAATCCTTGGTCAATAAAAGCCTAGTGCAGTTCCCTTCAGATCTTTAAATTTCTTCTCAGGCATGCAGCTCGCATCATTTTCCTTCACTCTAAGAATTTCGGAAAGTAGAGACGTGTTTGTAAAAGTATTTAGGGAATGGTAACACACAGTTAGTCAAAATAAACAGCCAAAACTACTAGTATGGCCAAAGCTCGCATAATTTAGTTGGTGTTGCCATCTAAATAAATACACAACCCAAAAAGACAGTTACCACTAATGAATAAAACGCGTGTCTATGGTTCATTTCTCAAAGAAATAAACCTCTTTTATTTATTATTAAGGTTTCCTAACGAATACCAGTAGATATAACTGGCAGGTAAATTCAATTAACACGACTAATTGAAAATGTTAGAGACATGCGAGGTTATAGATATGAAAAAATTGCATTTTCCCCCAAATAATTAGTACAGCCTATGGATAATGGACATCCATTTAACGGCCGTTTACAAAGTATGGAAGTAAAGTATACTTTAACGGATTATAGTAGATTGTGGTTTAAGATATTCATTTATCTCAGAATGTATTGACTTAACGAGAAACATTTTTTTTTACGTTTACAATTTACATCAGTAGTCTAGTTTACTACATATTAGGATTTTATTTTCTTCACATTTTTTTTTATTTAGATTAATTTGTAAAACATAAAGTTTTTATGCTTATAATAATACTCACATAGTAACAAAGTCGCTTTCGGTTGTCTGTCACTATGTATGTTTAGATCTTTAAAACTATGGAACGAATTTTGATGTTGTTTTTTTTAATAGATAGAGCGATTCAAGAGGAAGGTTTGTATGTATAATACACGTGTTAAATAGTAGATACTGATAACTTTAGATGTTTCTAATTTGATGTCGTAAATAAAAACATTCTCGTATTAGCATTGAACCCGTGTGAAGACGGAGAGGATCGCTATTATAATTATAACACTTGAAAATATTTTAAACAAGAATAAAATAAAGTAACAATGATTTTCATATCAATTTCAGTAAAATATGTTTCAGAGACGAGTTCTCGGAAAATGTAACATGATTGCAAATTTCTTTTTGTATCACGCTCACATACTCGTATTTGTCATTATTAACAGGGTTTTTTTTTTAAATGTTAGTAGATTTTTGTTAATTTACTAATATTTCCTTTAACTACTTCAATTAAGCTCTAGGCTTGTGCTAGGAGATGGTTCACGACAATAGTCGAATGGCGAGATTCAAATCCTAGATCGTAAGATCGGTAGTACGTACCCCAAATCATTAGGCTATTGGTTCTTATTAATTGCCAACTACTTATGACGTTTTATACGAACATAATATGAAGTATCTATTGAATTTGTTGACTTTAAACAAAACAAAAACATGTCGAATTTATCACCATTCATTTGTTTTCATATATCTTTTGTTAATAGGTATTTTTTAGTGGCAATGCAAATGTTCACTTATAATTTTCAAACTAAATCCCTCTTCCATAAGTCTAATATGTTAGGTTATAAATGTCGCCAGAAGGAGGTAGGGGCAGCTGGTTTTAGAGAATCTAAAAATGTAGAATACAATTTCGTCGTATTTGGCAAAGTTATATTCCTTCAAAACCTAGCTTCGATTTCCGGTTTACGACATCCGTGTGTTAAATACTTTACGTTCACTTTTATTACAGTACATCTGAAATTGTGATATTTTTTAAACCTAAAAACTAACGTTACTTTTCTGATTAATATGAAATGTTTTATACCTTAACAAATAAGATATTTTTGTATTTACAATACTATTTCTGTACAGCAAGACGTCGCGTAACAACTAGGGACATCAAATTATAATTCTTTCCCAAACATTAAGAACTAATATCACTCCGGCCTTGCCAAGTTTGTGGAGTATTTTGTGATACAAAATCAACAAGTGTCTACAAAAACATTGAAGCTTGATACATTACTAGGATTTTTTCATGTGTACACTAATAATAATTATAGCTAGCTTTCGCCCGAGACTTCGTCCGCGTGGAATTAAAAATAAACAAAAGTACCCTATGTGTTCTTCCAGTATGTCCTCTTTATCTCTACCAAATTTCATAGAAATCTGTTCAGCCGTTTAGGCTACATACTCTAACAAACATCCATCCATCCATCCATCCATCCATCTAAACTTTCGCATTTATAATTATAGATAATTGGGAGACTAGAGTTTATCCATAGGGAGAAGCCGAATTTGCGTCGAAACAATACGATCTAGGCTTTCTCTAAGAGGAGACAGCTACTATTAATATGGTCTTGTTAGAAAACAAGGGGAGGGGACGAATAGGAAAATGAATTTGTTTTTTTGTAGGTCCTCTCCTCTCAACATAAAAGGTAAACAACGCCTTTTAAGTTCCCAATAATGTTCACTTTTAGCGATGACCACTTGATCTTTGCCAATTCAAAAAACACGTATGTAATTCATTTTAATACAATACTCGTAAAATGATAACACAATTGACATATGTTAGGGAGTCTGAAAATAATGGAAAAATGTTTTGGTATCCATTAATTTCACATTAGCGTCGCCACATTGGTTTTATATCCCTTCACGCTAAATATGACTTGAATTGGTATTGCTTCTCTTTTTATACTAACTATTTGTAAAATTCAGCAATAAATACAATAAGTATATTTTTTCTAAGTGAACGACGTAATTCTTGCGAGCATTTTCACTGTATCTAGGTTAGAAATGTATAAATTTTATCCATTAAGTAACGTCACTACAAGTATTCGCTTGCGACTGTGCCTGAGTGAAATTAAAAAACAAATGCAAGTAGCCTATGTGTTTTTTAGGACTATACTTATTTTTTTCTACATCTATGACAAATAGCATCAAGATTCGTTTAGTAGTTTAGGCTACTAACTCTATCAAAAATCCATCTAAATTTTCACATTTACTATTTCAGTAAGTAGTAACATTAAGGCCCTGTCTCACCACTGGCTGATAGAGGCTCATACATGTTAAAAATGACGTCACTGCAAGGGCGGATCAAGGTTTGGCGCCAGAGGGGGGTCACATAGTCGTGGTCAAGTCAAGAGCTTGACAAAATATGTAAATATATTTTGACCAACTAGCCCGGGGGGGAGTCATAGGGGTCATGACCTCCCCTGGATCCGCCGTTGCGTCACTGTCAGATAAGGGAACAAAATCCGATATTTTCATCATATACTTTACACGTTGGATTGTAAACAGATAATTTACAATTTGAGACAGGCCCTAAGTATGATTTCTTCTTAATTGTTAGCATATTATATATGTGTTTTTATTACAATGGTAGCACGTTAAAATGCCATGCGGATTAACCCAAGTAGTAAATCACTAATATGTCGTAATAAATAAGGCTTTTCCGCATCGCAGACGCTTTTTTGTAGCAAAGATATTAAATAGATCAAAAAACCTACATTTCATGTATACCTTAGTTTTTAGATAATAGTTATACAAAAATATTCTATGACATATATAGAAATTATGATGTTTTCCTAACGGTAAATAACCACAATCCTTATGTTAGCGGGTGCCTTTGACTAAACTATGGCACAACAGTTGTGCGATTGTCGATTGTTTCGCAGCCCATTCAACTGTTTAGTTGCACAATTAAAAATCGTATAGAGTTACCTCCATATAAGCTCATAGAAACCAAAGCGAGACTAAGCAGTTGTGCGATAGTTTAGTCATAGCACACGCTTCAAGTATTATTTAACAATATTGACGTGTTTTCTTAAGTCTTTTACAGATTCTACAAAAACATATTACGATTAATATTCACGCGGAAATAAGGTTCACTTCCACTCCACCGAGTGCTGTAATAAATCACGTTTTTAGAACGTCCGAGGACAAAGAGTAACGTATACATTGTATAGAAGTACAATTTATAATGCCGAAAAAAGTACCTCACAGTTGTCCGGAAATGTGGACACGTTACTTTGTATAAATACTGCACACAGAATAAGATTTCTTGTACGAAAATTCAATAAAAACCCCTAAAATGTTTAAATCAAGTCGACTTACAACAAACAAAAATAGTCTAGTCTGGGAGCGCTTCAATGGGATTCATTATACACATACAAATACTCTTCAATCTGTTTTTATTATTTGTTCATATCAAGTTGTAGCTTATTAAATTTTTGGCAGCCGTATACAAGTATACAAAACAAGCCACAAAGTCTTGTGAGCCATCGTCTTACGAAACTTCGATACCGAGGGTTTTTATATTTCTGATCAAGAATAGCAACCAATCAAACACTAATTTCAGTAAACAACTAGTTGAAAATATAGACCTATTCAAATTGTTAAATACTAGGGTGGTCGAAAAATTTACAGGACGCAGAAAGCTTATATCTAACTAATATCATAAATAGTTTGGATAGATGATGATGATGATGAGGATGGATGGATGGGTGTTTGTTAGAGTTTGTAGCCTAAACTGCTGAATGGATCTCGATAAAATTTGACATAGTTGTAGAGGATAGTCTGGAAGAACACATAGGCTACTTAATTTTGTTTTTTTTTTTTAATTCCACGCAGACGGAGTCGCGGGCGAAAACTAGTCAAATATAAAAGGTTGTTTATAGGTGACGTGACATATTTTTTATTCTCCGCGATTCAATTGAATTTTGCGTCAAGAGTTTACGTTGTATAGAAAGGACTGAAGTTTTTTTTTATCTGATTGCATGGAATTGGGATGGTTCATTATGCTATTTTATTAACAGCCCATATACTTCTGATAAAAAATAAACGGTTCAACAACATTGTTATCTTTGCTTTTTTAGAGCAAAAGAAAGAGACGGTAGTCTTTTTGTACATCTGTTTTGGGGAAATGCTGTATATAGACTAAATTAAATTACTCGTAATACTGGCTGGAACATAATAAAGGATATATGGGTAATCTCTTTTAACATTAAATTACCATATAAGTAGGAAATCTAAAATACGTTCATTGAATTACAATATATTCCGTCGTCAGAGAAACATTCTCTATTGCCCGATTAAATTGAATTTTTCTGGTCTCGATTTTTATTGAATAAAATTTCGTATGTTACATTTTAGGAATTTGACAGTATTATACCTTTTTGGATAAAATTGTTAGTGATTTTGTAAGTGAAGCTTAACGGAAATTTTTTCTATTTTTATTGTAGAAAAAATGTGCGCCGATCAGATTTATGTCGATGAAGCGAACATGATTATATGAAGTTATAAGGCGTTTGCTTTCTTCCTATTAAGGAAAACAATTCTAGTCTCATCGACCTCCCTTGTTCCTACAGATACTCGGCACAATATATGCTGTTCTTCCATACATTACTATCAGTCGTCATATCTGAATTCACTCCCATCTTAACTTTTTTCACACAATCTATACTTTCTTTGGTCTTCCTCTACCTGTATAGCCATCCATATTAAACCTTAACATTTTCGTGTTTATGTCCTTATCCTCTCGTCGCATAATACGTCCGTACCTCGTTAACCTATTCTATTCTAGTTTATTATGATAAAAAAGAAAATCTCTTCTAATCCCGTAATTTAATCTCGAAGCTGTTTACACTCATTTGCAAGTCGACGTGACGACGGTGCCCGATTGATGTAAATAAGGTCCAACAAGAAAAGTTATATAGTTCAAAGTATACTTTGGTCTAAACAAAATTTTGTGAATATCTTAATGAAAAGAATCAATTTATCTATACTTATATCTATACTCTATATTAATATAATAAAGCGTAAACAAACAATTTTGTGGGGTAGGATGTCAGCAATCACAGCATATTTTTGAATAATTCTTTCTTTAATAAAAAGCCCTACATTTACCACACTTTACGCTTATTTTCACGATATTAAATTTAGAGAGTAAATAAATTGGAAAAAACCTTATAGGAAAGGGACCATAAACTACAAGCTGCCAACATTAAGAAAGCATGGTTATAATGGCAACGGTAATTTTGAAATTTGCAATTGAGAATTAGAGAAATGTAAACAATAAAATAAAGTTTTTATAATTATATGTGCATGAAGCCGCACGGGAACAGCTAGTATATGAATAAAAAAACATTTAATTCGACTTTGAATTGCTGATATTTCAATAGGTGGCACAATCCAAAACTGGTACTGATTTTCTATTTCTATTAAAGAATCCACTAAATCCATCCATTAATTCTTCTTCTTTAGCTCTACAGCCCTTTGTATGCCTTGGCTTGGTACAGCAACTTTTTCCATTCCAACCTATCTCTGGCCACGGTCCTCCATTTTGCTATGCCAACGTTTTTCGCATCTTGACTAATGCCCTCCCTCGACTTCGAGTCCATCCATTACCTAAAGAATAATTAAGTAAAATACTAACTTTCTAAATTGCGATATATTAAAACAAGTACATATCTAAGTAAACCATAAAATATCTTTTAATTTACATAGAATAGAGAATTCTTTTAATAGAGTTAGGTTCGACGTAGCTTTGATGGTCGTTTGTTTAGGGTCCAGTTGTTTGGTCACGTAAATCCTACAGCAATATATTCCGCAACTGAGATTCAAATAAAATACGCAATACGAGGAAAATCTTATTAATAATACAAATGCGTAAGTTTAGATGGATGGATGGTTGTTTGCTAGAGTTTGTAGTCTAAAATGCTGAATGGATTTCAATGAAATTTAGCAAAGATGTAGAGGATAGTCTTGAAGAACACATAGGCTGCTTGCTTTTGTTTCTTAATTCCACGCGGACGGAGTCGCGGGCGAAAGCTAGTACTTCTATATTACAGCAATTATCTTTTACGGTAGTATGAATAAGAAAAAAACCATGATCGTTTATATAAAAGCTTTTTTTTCTTCTTAATAATAATAATAGTAAGTAATAAAAACCTTTTTATTGCCAAAAATTTACAGAGTTTGACAAATAAGAAACATTTATGAAAATTAGTAACAGATGGCAAAAGGGGGTTTGGGTTCTTTGGGTTTCTTGTGTTGTTACTTTAAACTTCTTTAGCCGTCTTCCGAATGACCAAAATCATGATTCAATTCAATTGTTATGACATTTATGAGTGTGGAGGCACACTAATAGGGGTTGACCTATCAATTGATGGATTGCGTGAAAGGTGATAGGATTAATCTGGAAGACGAAAACTTGATACTGCCACACTAAGGAAGTATGAAAGACGAGGAAAATGATGAAAATTTCAAATCAATTAGAAGTTAGTAAATTAAACAGTATGACTTATCGAATCGATTACAATCGTTATTATATCTGATTGATTTGAGGTTAGGTTTTAATTGAATATTTAAGCAGCAATGCTCCACGTGTACACAAGTGAATTATTGGATATAGTTAGTTAAGAATGAGTAATAAATAAGCTATAGAGATTTGTATTGAAAAGGATATTTGTGTACACGAATTCGTATTTACTTTTTTATTGACATGGGGCACCAACATCAATAACACAGACCTAATTATGTGAAGCCCCAAACATGACAATGATGTGTCACGAAACATCTTCATAAAAACTATAAAAGAATGTATCATTATTATTTCAATCTATACTATCTATACTTATATAATAAAGCGTAAACACACACTACTTTGTGGCGTAAGATGTCATCACAGTATATTTTTGAATAATTCTTTCTTTAATAAAAAGCCCTTCTCTGACTACACGCTTTAAATTATATACTTTCACGCTATTACACTTAGGGGGTAAATAAATTGGATAAAAACCCTAGTGTGGAAAAGGGACCAAAAGCTACAAGTTGCCAACATCAAGGAAGTACGATTGCCATGGTTTGTCAACATGTCATGTCATTTTGACATTTGCAATTGATAATTTGACACATGTAAATAATAGAATAAAATTCTCATAATTTGAGATGGAATTTGCGGATGAAGTCGCACGGAACAGCTAATGCTTTTAGATGTTTGTTCATTAAATAGGAAGCCGTGACTCAAAGCGTATTTCAAAGAACCGTTAATCAATTTAGTCTGATTGAAAGCACGGCACGTTAATTAATTTGAAATTTAATTAACACTCATAATAACTTAATAGCGTGACAAAGACATAAATATAATTAATAAGATCACAGAGAAGTAGTACTTTATATTACCCAGTAATTAAATTAATTTTGTTAATGTCAAAAATGTACTTTATATTGTTTATAGTCCACAAGCTGTTGCTCACGACTTCACCCTCGTCAAATTAAAAAAAATATAAAACACAGCCTATATTACTCACAGATAAATTACCTTTCTAACGGTGAAATAATTTTTAAAATCGGTCCAGTAGTTTTTGAGTTATTTCAATATATACAAAAATATAAAAATACAAATCTTTCCTCTGTATAATAATAGTATAGATATAAAAGTATAGATGTACAATTCGATTTATTTGTTTACCGCTATCTCTGTCTATTTTCAGTACCAATAAGAGAGATGACAGTACATGTATCCAGACCGTATTCTAGGAACGTAAAAAGGTTTTTAAAATAATAAAGTTCGTTGCGATATTGTGTTAACGCATCATGAGACAGTTATTCTGATTGGTTTTGAAAAATGTAGGGCATATCTCTAAAGACCACGTATTATAATGACAGCAATAGAAAAATAAATAGGTTATCTCCCAATTAACTTGATCGGGAATCGATTAATGACAATTCATTTTATTGCCGTTAAGATCAGAGGCTGTTAACCAACAAACATACGTAAGTAGTAATTAACTTATACTAACTTTTAGGAATTTTTATAGACGTATTTTGTGTTTATATTTGTAAGTGCTACAATAATTTTCTACATGCAGTTTTTTTAAAGTACTATTCATTGATTCAACATCGATGTTGAGAATTTCTATGTTGGTCACAAAATGTTTCACAACTCGATTCGATTCCTATGAGCTTATATGGAGGTGTGCACACTACTCAATATTTAGTTGTGCAACTAAACAGTTGAATTGGCTGCGAAACAATTGACAATCGCAGAACAGTTGTGCAATTGTTTAGTCAAAGATGTGCGCCCGCTCTATAAAAATAAGTGAAACCATTTCTTGGTTTTAACTTTTCACTATACATTTTTTCACTACACCTTAATACCTATCTGACTTTTATAATATAAGGTGGCAAACT
>NW_013525314.1:91392-106864 GCF_000836215.1 Papilio polytes | reverse complement strand
TATTGCCTAAGATGTCAGCAATTACAGCATGTTTTTAAATAATTATTTTTTTAATAAAAAGTCCTACACTAACGTCACGCTTTAGGCTATAGATTTTCACGCCAATAATCTTAGGGGGTAAATATTTTGGATAAAATCCTAATGTGGGAAAGAGACCATAAGTAAGTGCTACCAACATCAAGAAGGCAAGATGGTTAAGGTTTGTCATGTCATGTCATTTTGACATTTGCTATTTATAATTTGACAAATGTAAATAATAAAATAAAATTTTATAATTACATGCGGATGAAGCCGCACGCGAATAGCTACTTGTATAATAAATTCAACATGGGAGATAGCTCTATTGTGTTAGGTTTAATACGTAAAAATAACACCGTGTACTTTTGAGAGGTTCATCTGTTATTTTATTTGTATTTTTAAACTGACTTAGCTTTCGACTCCATCCGCTTCGAAAAAAAAAATCAAAAGTGCCTATGTGTTCTTCCAGTCTATTCTCTACATCTATATTAAATTTCATTGAGATCCGTTAAGCCGTTTATACTACAAACTCTAACAAACATCCATCCAACTAAACTTTCGCATTTATAATATTAGTAAGATTTACGTAATTTTTTTTTGCTCGATGTGGATTAGCTATTATTTAGTCCCACTTTCTTAAAAATTTAAAACTATCTAGTACTTTTCGAGTTTTTTTTTAAAAAAACGTAACAAAATTAAGAAAATTTTGTCTTGAAGTCGGTTTTCATTTATGGTAAAATTTAATTTACTTGTATATTCTTATACAATATATATATATATTTATATAAATATTTCTTCTTTTACGTTGAAATGTTCCTTTTACTAATGGTCGCATATTGTTCGAAATATAACAATAATTTACAAACATTTTTTTTATTAAAATTGCATGAAAACTTATCTACATCTACGAAGCTTCACCTATTTATTTATCGTCAATTCTAACATTACTTCTTTAATCAGCTAAATTGCCCTTCAACAACGTCCATGGTCTTTTCCCATACCTTGAACTGTCGATAATACAATGTCGTAATCTCCCATCAATACAAACAGTTAACTTGTTGCGTTGTAATCGAGGACATATATTTCCAACCCATTTAGGTGCAATTTCCTTTGACGCTCACGAAACAATTAAGTCGAAAATTTGTCAGAACAACATACAAAATTGTATAATTGTAGCTCTTATTGTTACGATTTGCTATACGATATTCGCACGTAAATGGGAAGCGGATTTAAACTATACATTCTGTGATAAGTGATGGTTTATTTTTAGACCCGACCTCGAATCACCCTGTTTATTATTCGGCAACACTCGCTATTGTCTCAAAAAGGGACAGCGCGCGTGACATTTTTTTGCAATAGAGAAGAGAAAAAATTCGCATTTCAGATTGTTTTTTTGTACCATTGTTATTTGAGTTACGGTAATTGAATAAACATTTGATTTTGTCACACATTTATTATTCCAAACGTATTAGAGCGTGTGAGATACTGTTATGTTGGTTATACAGGGTGTATTGTCACACTAAGTTAATAAATCTGACGACGTAAAAAGCTTTAAACAAAATTATTTTTGGCCCAAACTTTTCAACGTTGAAAAGCATTATTTCCGTTATATTAAGTAACTTTTAATAATCTTATCACACTAACTATACTAATATACTAATATTGTAAATGCGAAAGATTAGATGGATGGATGTTTGTATGTAGTCTAAACGACTGAACAGATTTTGATGAAATTTGGCATATATGTAGATGATAGTCTGGAAATACATATAAGCAACTAACTTTTATTTTCTTTAAGTCCACGCGGACAGAGTTGCGAGTGAAAGCTAGTGTATATTAATTAAACATTAGATTACATTGCGTATTAGCTAAATGCGTATATAAAAAAGTTGTTTATTTTTTATTATACATTATTGGTTTTTTTTTTAATCTAAAATTTCTATTTAAAGTTTAACGAATCTAGATAAGCGGAAAGAGCCCGGTTACTTCTATAAATATAGCGGAATCAATTTCAATCTCGCCCCGGGGAGGTGAAACCCAATCCGAGAGAATCTTATACGCGACTAAATTGAAATGTATCTTTCCGCCTTTTTTTCACTAACTCGATCTAACTTGATAACTTGGAATCTACCAATCGGCAAACCGATAATATAAGTGCATATGTATATTTTTTAAGGAATAACGCACATCCGGAATAATCACAATCATACTTCATACTAATAGTATAAATGCGAAAGTTTTGATGGATGGATGTTTGTTAGAGTTTGTAGCCTAAACCGCTGAACGGATTTCGATGAAATTTGGCATAGACCTAGAGGATAGTCTGAAAGAACACATAGGCTCACTTTTGTTTTTTTTTATTCCACGCGGACGGAGTTGCGGGTGAAAGCTAGTATTATAAAGAGGAAATATTTGTATTTTTGGATTTTTGTATGTTGATTCACGCTAAATATACTGAGCCGATTTAAAAATGCTTTCACCATTAGAAAGGTAATTTATCTCTGAGTAAATCATACTAATATAATAAATGCGAAAGTTTAGATGGATGGATGGATGTTTGTTAGAGTTTGTAGTAGATTGCAAAGAAATTTGGCATAAACGTAGATGGTAGTCTGGAAGAACACATAGGCTACTTTGTTTTGTTTTTTTTTAATTCCACGCGGACGGAGTCGCAGACTAAAGCTAGTTATACTATATATTTAAATTACACGGCAAAGTCGCGAGCAACAGCCAGCATATCATACTCATTCCACTTTTTAATTAATTTTATACAACAGTAATTTAACTTTGTACATCAAAATAAGTTGGGCATTTCCACACAAATGGTTTCCGCATTCGCACAAAGAGCTTGCAATATTTTAAGTCCTAGAATGTAATCTAAGCTAGGAACATAAATGCATTCTAATATAGAAGAATGTTCAACAGCAATATGCAGTTTATTCTATCGAGCTTCAAGTTAACAATTTAAAACCTCTCAGTTTTCTGAACTCCTGCTAAACTGCTTTTGATATAAAGATCGTTGAACCGTATTGTCTGTTTATTTACAACTAGCTGTTCCCGTGCGGCTTCGTCCGTATGAAATTATGAAAATTTTATTTTATTGTCTACATTTGTCAAATTATCAACAGCAAATGTCAAAATGACATGACATGACAAACCTTAGCCATCTTGCTTTCTTGATGTTGGCAGCAACTTATGGTCTCTTTCCCACATTTGGGTTTTCCAAAATATTTACCCTCTAAGTTTAATGGCGTGAAAATATATAGCCTAAAGCGTGACGTATGTGTAGGGCTTTTTATTAAAAAAAGAATTATTCAAAAATATTCTGTAATTGCTGACATCTTAGGCAACAAAGAAGTGTGTGTTTACGCTTTATTATAATAGTATAGATGAGTTTATTCGTGGTCATTTTTCGCGAGCAATAAAAATATAGGTAATTTTCTGTATTGGAACATAAACATTTAGTAACAGTTTTAGCATCCTTTGCACATATGTAGCTTATTTGCAGCTTTTGACGGCCATTGTTGAAACTTACCTGTATACATACTAGCTTTCGGCCACTGCGTCCGCGTGGATTAAAAAAAAATAAAGTGAGTAGAGTATGTGCTCTTACAGATTATCCTCGACATCTATGCCAAGTTCCATCGTGATTGATTCCAAACTGCTTAATTTGGACTATAAATTCTAACAAACATCCATCCATCTAAACTTTCGCATTTATAAAATTAATAAGACATAATACTTATATATTTAAATAAATCTAAATTGTTAATATATCTTGCTATGATATTTATTTCTTCCCCACTTGTCTTAACTTTGATTAATTAAATTAAAAAATATAATAATTATAAGTTTAAATAGAATAATGTTTCTACCTAATCAAAGTGAAAAGACTTGACTCGATAATATGTTGCTATAATTATAGCTCTAAAGTTAACTTTGCTATATGATTTCAATTTCAAATGGGTAGGTTATTTATTTCTTTGGCTGTAATGATCAATATTGTATAGTACAATGATCCTTATCAAATGAACTCTAGACATTGCAATGCAAATGTTATATTTATTTAATAATATACGTATTCAAGTTATACGAACAATATACCAACATTTGTTACGTCCAACTCGTTGCAATGAACGCTTGTCAAAATAAACTTGTACTGTTATCGTATCATTTAGAAAATGAAAAACACATTTTGTAGTCTTTGTAATTAATTAATAATTAAATGTAGCTAATACTACTTGGTTTTTAATTGTGAAACTAAATAGTTGTTCGATCCTTTAGTCAAAGTTGTAACTGTTGGCGCCTTACAAAGGCGTTCTAATCTAACTACGTCTATCAACTAACTACGTTAATTTGTATCTGATATCGATGAATCAATTCAAACACAACCCCGACCCTGTTACGGTCAACCAAACTAATTCGATATATCTATGAATTATAAGCAGCTGCGATCCTATTCTCTGCCATATAAATCATTTTATGTGCTGGGATTTGCGTCATCCCTTCATATTAGGTTTGTGCTGATCGTGTTCTGTTTGGACAGTACTCAATTTGTTTGAATGATTAATTTTAAATAAATAAATGATTTTATTTTTAGACTAAGGTATCGAATAGACATGATTACTATAATAATGTTGAGATAAAACTTTCACACAAAAAAATCTTTTTTTTTATAATATAAGGTGGCAACGAGCAAGCGGCCACCTGAATCCACCGAAATGGAAAGCGACCGCTGCCTACGACTATAAACATCCGCAGTTGCAGATGCGTTGCCTACCCTTAAGTGAAAGAGAGAAGACGCACATAAGAGGACATTTTCCTTTTCTATGCGTCTCCTCCACCGTCAAATCCACTTTTCCGTCCCATCTTTTCCTCTTAAGAAAAGGATGATAAGGTAATGGGACTAAAATTCGGCCTCCCTCATTCTTTTCGTTCCCTTAGCATTTATTGTCGTTAGAAAAGTGTTAAAATTACGTTAAAGTTAACTAAATGATTTTTTAACCTTTCCTACACCAGATATCAAGATGTACGGGCTCCTGCTAGAGAATATGGCGGAGTATATCCGGCAGACGTACGGTGAAGAGCGGTGGGAGGATATCCGGCGGCAAGCGGGTGTTGAGCAGCCCTCCTTCTCCGTACACCAAGTCTACCCGGAGAACCTGATCACGAGACTTGCTAAGAAGGCACAGGAGGTACGTTTTATCATCTAGTCAGCATCAAAGTACCAATCTTATGTGATCCATACTAGCTAATGCTCGCGACCTGACCCGCGTGAAATTATAAGAAAAAATATAGCCTATATTACTTACAGAAAAATCATCTATCTGCGTAAGAATTTTTAAAATCGGCCCAGTAATTTTTAGGTTATACAAACAAAAATACAAATCTTTATAATATTAGTATAGATTTATAGAGGAAAGATTTGGATTTTTGTATGTTTTGAAATAACTCGAAAAGTACGGGACCGATTTAAAAAAATCTTTCACCATTTAAAAGCTACAGTATTAGTAAGTAATGTAGGCTATGTTTTTTATTATTTTATAATTTCACACGGGCGAATTCGCGAGTTGCAGCTAGTATAAAATGTTTTAGTAGTAACGTTTAAAAATTATTGTGAATTTTTCTTTTCTCGTCCCTTCCTTTTGAATTTCTGGAAAGTGAATATTTTATTAGCTATAAATGTGGGGATTTCAAGGCATATTATTCCAAATGCTCTTCGAGAGTCGTTAATTTTAAATGGCACATTACAATCAAAATGGCACACTTTATTGAATTTATAACGAAGATAAACCGCTTTTTGTTCAAGTGAGCATTCTATTACTAAATCTGTTAATAAAATATTTACAAAATTAATTAAGATAACATTTTAACTGAATTTATATTTGAAATTCTACTCTAGATGTCTTCTGTTCTGTGAAAAAAAAATTACCACAACATTTCATCTCTACAGCAACGGCCCATTAGCTCAGTTGGTTAGAGCGTCGTGCTAATAACGCGAAGGTCGCGGGTTCGATCCCCTCATGGGCCACATCTACTTTTTGCAATAGTTACGGTGTAAATGTTTTAATTTTTGTTATTATCGTAAGTTTCCATTGCCGAAATCAACGTCTACTAATATTATAACTAAAAAAAAATGAAATAGCAAAAGTCTGTCATTAAAAAAAATATTTTGGATTGATAAATTTAATAGTTACTACTCCTCGTATATACAAAAACATAAATATCAATTTGGAGGTGCAGGGATTTGAACCCTGGACTTTCAGCATGCGAAGCAGACACTCTACCACTGAGTTACACCCCCGGTGACTACGAAAGTCGAAATTGAACATTGGATTCTACATTTGATTTTTTTTTAATTATCCGACTTATTAAATGTCAGGCGCTTAATTTTATTTCTTTTCAGGTACTGGGCATTTCCGAACGTGAATTCATGGATCAAATGGGAGTTTACTTCGTTGGTTTCGTCTCCCAGTACGGTTATGATCGAGTGCTTTCAGTTCTCGGACGACATATGAGAGATTTTCTCAACGGACTTGATAATCTGCACGAGTATTTGAAATTCAGTTATCCAAGAATGCGTGCACCAAGTTTTATATGTGAAAATGAGACTAGACACGGACTTACCTTGCATTATAGATCTAAACGGAGAGGATTCGTCTTCTACGCGATGGGACAAATAAGAGAGGTAAGGTTTTTAAATTTTGCATAATTAATTTTCTACTTTCGATAAGTGTAAAATATGACTTTGGAATATTGTGACGCAAGGAACTTGATTAATCCGATAAAAAAATATATCATGTTATGTACAAAATAAAATAAGAAATGTAAAAAATTCACAAAAAGTTTTTGGAGGCGCCGGGTATCGATCCCGGTACCTCTCGCATGCTAAGCGAGCGCTCTACCATCTGAGCTACGCCCCCGATACGTAGTCAGTCGAAAATACGATACTTAAATAGCAAGTAACCTCGTAAATAAAATTAATATTTATTCATTATTTTAAGTTCCTATAGCTATTTATAGTATGATAGAATGAAAGAAATGTTATTTCCAGGTCGCCAGACATTTTTATCACAAAGAAATGCGTATAGAGCTAGTGCGTGAAGAGTTGCTTTTCGACACCGTACATGTCACCTTCCAACTGACCTTCGACAACAGAGCGTTTACATTGGCTTCCCTTGCCATGACACGGGAAGAGAAACATTTACCAATCAGCGCCTCCGTATTATTCGAGATATTTCCATTTTGCATCGTATTTGGGTAAGTTTTTAAATAGATGCTGCATAAGGTTTATATATTTTTTGTTTTAAAATGTGATTACAGGTTTTCAAAGATAGGAAAATACTGACTTTCGTTCTTTAGTTTTTATCGTCTTTTACTACTATTTAGTTTAAATTTCTTTCTGCTAGATGGCGTAAGTAGTATTTAGTATGACATTTGCTCAATAGATGGCGCTTACAAATGAAAAAATTATAAAGTTTTACCTTCACATTTTAATGTCGGTACTTTAGCAATAAAATGGAATTCGATAATTCGCTTACAACAGAAGTTAATAATAAGTTAATATCTTATGGTTACTTTCAAATTTCGAGATTAATTTAGTTATTGTTATGAGTCAATTGAAAATGTTCATAATAGAAGTCTTGGATAACACAGGTCAGATATGGTGGTACGAAGCATTGGCAACTCTCTGATGGTGATCCTTCCCGACCTAGTTGGCAAGAAAATTACCAATTGGTTTGACCTCGTGCGTCCTTTGATCGCGTTCAAGTTTGAAACCGTAAGTCACCATTTTTTAATATTTCATCTAATCAGATTTTATATAAATATCTACTCTGTACTAGTTTATACAACAACGAATTTATAAATATCGAGTTGAGAATTTCATTTTCGAAACGGTTTTGACAAAATGACGTAATCATCTCTCTAACTCTATTTGATAAAACAGAGACAACAAACTCTAGGAGCTTCGGAGCCTACCAAACTAAGGTGTAACTAGGCCATAGTCAACCATGTTGGCCCATTACAATTTGACTTAGAGCGGGCGCTCAACTTTGACTAAATTATCGCATTTAACATTATCAATTGTTACGCAGCAAACTTAACTATTTAGTTGCACAACTAAAAATCGTATAAGTTCATAGGAATCAAAGCGAGAAATCAGTTGTGTGAGAGTTTTGTCAAAGGTGTGTTAACACATACCAATAAAATGTCAACGAGATCGTATGAGACGAGACGAGTCCTGTAGTTTGCATGTGTCATGCCAGTGTTCCCGTTATTAAATGTGTTGTATTATTTCTAGATATTGAATCGCACAAACAATATATTCGAATTAGTGACCGTGGAAGCTGTGATGCATGAGAAGGCACCTGACAAAAGAAATGAATTACTACGTCTCTCTGATGAATCTGATGGTACTACAGAAAAGAATCTGAGACTAAAAGGTATGTTTTAAATTAAAGGGTTTTCAAAATTGCTGTAAATCGCTACGGGAAAAAACTCGCATTCTCACGCTAATTACCCATTCTAGTTTTTGACCGACTTCCCAAAAGAAGGAGGTACTCAATTCGTCAATATATTTTTTTTTCTAGGACGTGTAATTGGTAATATATTTTTTTGAGTACCGATGTTCAGAACAAACCAGGAATACTTTTATAATATTAGTAAATTATAATATTTTTTAGCTCTTAATTGATTCAGATTGCATCGTTTAAAATTATTGTTTAGAATTGCTTCAAATTTTTTTTAACAAATTGTGATCACCGTAATACAGTAACAATTTATATTTTATGTATTTTAAACTATACAGATATACATGTATATATTGCTTTAGCAGTGCTTACGGTCGAACCAAAACATTTCTTTCTAAAAAAATATACGCTACTCGTGTAATTTCGTTCGTAAACATCCTTAATAAAGGTCAACATACTATCTCCGGACTAACACGTGTAAATAAAAAGATATTGAGACACATCACCTTCGGGAAACGGACTAATTAATTTCGAATAAGTATTTGTTTTGTTACGCTTCAATTATTTCTCGTTATAATAACAAGATGTACATTGTTATCTAAATAATGTCCTCCCTTAATCTCCCTCCTCTAATCTCAATTCTTACAAATATTTTAAATGCGAAAGTTTAGATGGATGGATGGAAGTTTGTTAGAGTTTGTAGCCTAAACTGCTTAACGAATCTCGATGAATTTTGACATAGATGTAATCTTGTAGAACACATAGGCGACTTACTTCTGTTTTTTTTTATTTTTTAATTCAACGCGTTCTAAGTTGCGGGCGAAAGCTTGATGTATTAAATATAGCCTCTATCCTACTCAGGGATGATATGGCATTGTGGTATGGAAAGAACATTTAAAATCGATTTGATAGTTTTGGAGTTTATTCTTTAAATAAAAAAAAAACGATGTATAAATCTATTAATTTTTGATCGACTTCCCAAAAGAAGGAGGTACTCAATTCGTCTGTATGTTTATTTTTTTTATGTGTGTTACGGCATAACTCCGCCGCTAGTGGACCGATTTTGATAATTCTTTTTTTATCCGAAAGGTAATACTAGTGTTGTGGTAATGTATTTAACATTTTTATCCAATATTTTCACTGCCTAGCGTACTAAAAATACTAGATTTAGTACTATGCCCTGGGTGAGATTTGTGGCAACCTTTTCTGTCTACTCTCACCGTCCACACACTTGGCGTTCGCACGTCTACCCTGAATCCGGTCCTAAACAAATTTAGGGCTTAATTCATCAGGAAGGGTTGGAATAATTATTTTTCCTGTTTTACCAACTCTCAAAGTTTAAAGATATGCGTGCTTTTCAGGCCCCACATCAAAAGCACGATATGCTTACGATGGAAGACGCTTACCCGATGTTATTAACTTGCATCTCAAAGGTAGCCTTCTAAAGGCATAATAAACTTCATTATCATTTTACAGTATAATTTTGAGCACCGGCTTCGCAATTTGCATATAAAATGGCACCGTATTTTAAGTTTTTGCTAATCGCTAGAAACTTCTAGAAATACTACATATTTAGATTTTAATTGAAAAAGCACAAATAAGTAGATCATCTTTGACACTAGAGTAGATATTTCTAAAGACTTTCTAACTAGATAATTAGGTACAGTTAAGAGTTTCTAGAAAAGCTCTCTTTCTTTTTAGATCTTTTAATGCCGAAAAGGTGAATAAATTTGATAATTTGGGCATCTTTATATACCGTTTTATTTACATTAATAAAGCAATCCATCGTGTAAAATATGTGATGAAATATCGGATTTTGTTACCTTATCTTAGAGTGACATCATTTTAAAGCTATCTGAGCCTCTATCAGCCAGTGGTATGACAGGCCTTTAATGATTGAAATGAAACGTCCGATCTACCAAACAATTTTCAAACTTTGGTCTCTTGAATACCGTCTAATTTTGTTTATCAGGTCAGATGATCTACATGGACAACTGGCGTATGATGATGTACTTGGGCACGCCAGTGATGCCCGACCTCGCTGCGCTCGTCTCCACTGGACTCTACATCAATGACTTGTCTATGCATGACTTTAGCAGGTAAGCCTTTAACTGTCGACATTGTATTAATTTGGCATTTTTTACTGTCATCATCAACTTGCCCTTATCCCTTACGGAGGGTCGGCACAGTGTGTGCTGCTCTTCCATACGTCTCTATCAGTCGTCATATTTTTCACTGTATTAGGCAAAATGTTTTGTGAGAAAATATTTTATTAAACGTGTTTTTAACTCTTGTAGCCCCTGATTGATATTATTGTCGTTAGAGCGGGCACACGCCTTTGACTAAACTATCGAAACTTTTATGCGGTTGTCGATTGTTTTGCAGCCCATTCAACTGTTTAGTTGCATTGAAAATCGCTTAGGTACGCACCTCCATATAAGCTCATAGGAATTAAAGCGATACTAAGCAGTTGTGGGGTAGTTTGGTCAAATGTGGTTACACTTTACACCATTACACAACACTACTGTCTTTATAAGCAATTTTTATAGCTACGATTTGTTAAAAATTGACGCCGGCCGATAGTCACGGTCAAATTGTTGACGTATTTTTAAGTTAAACGTATTTAAAACACTGTCTAACTTTTTAGTAAGGCTTTAGATTTCTTAAACATATTTAATCTATCTTTTCCAGAGACCTAATGTTGGCCGGTACTCAACAATCGGTGGAACTAAAACTGGCGCTAGACCAAGAGCAACAGAAGAGTAAGAAACTGGAAGAGTCTATGAGGAAACTTGATGAAGAGATGAAGAGAACTGACGAACTGCTTTACCAAATGATACCAAAACAAGTCGCTGATAGATTGAGGAACGGAGAAAATCCTATAGATACATGCGAGGTGATTTTTTTTATTCCTACAATAATAAAGTTAACATTAACGCTGATTTTCTTTTTTTAATTTCATAAATTGTCCAACGAACCAGTCACTTAAATTCGCCACAAAGGCGAAGCGACCGCTGTCCATAGAAATCTTATTACAGTTGCGTTTTCTACCCATATTTAACGGAAGAAGAGACGCACATAAAGAGGATATTTCCCCTTTATACGCGTTTCTACCATCAAATTTACTTTCCCTTCTACTCATTTCCTTATAAGAAAAGGGAAAGGTAAAATTAGGCCTTCGACACACTTCAGACTACGCAGAATTGCTCCCACTTGACGCCTGTCTTTAATGTGGTTGTGGTATTTTAGTACTCGAGTCGGCTCTACCACTGTTGAATATGTTGGGTCGGTTTAATATTACCGGCGCCCTGGGCTAGCTTTGTAATAATAATAACGAATCCATACGAAAAAAGTTGCCATTGACGCCCTTTTAATTCCAGCGCCCAGGGCCCCATTATACAAGTTTCTGAATTACTTTCAGCACAAGAACATAAAGTTTGAGATTTGATTTTATTTGAGACTTAGAGTTATTCTCATTAGAATGTAAATAGTCTAGACTTGTATTAATAAGATGTCAAAAGTTTTGCATAAATTTCGATTTGTTATTTTTGTTCTTAACAAAAAGTTAAAATAAGAATTCGTTATAGTTAAAGGGTCGATTAAATATTCAAAAGAAATAACTATGCCAAATGTTTAGCGATGATTATAAATACACTAGCTGTTCCCGTGCGACTTCATCCGCATGAAATTAGAAAATTTTATTTTATTGTTTACATCTGTCAAATTATCAATTACAAATGTCAAATGACACGACGTTATGACAACCTTGCTTCCTTGATGTTGGCAGCAACTTATGGTCTCTTTCCTACATTAGGGTTTTTACCCAAAATATTTACGCCCTAAGTTTAATGGCTGACCTAAATGTACGGCTTTTTATTAAAAAAAAATTATTCAAAAATATGCTGTAATTGCTAACATCTTAGGCAACAAAGAAATATGTGTTTACACTTTATTATAATAGTTTAGATAATAGTTATAAGTGTGGAAAACCGGTAGAGGTAGACCTAAAAGAGATGGATGTATTGCGTAAAAGGTGACATCAAGAAAGGAGTGATGACAGAGATGACGTATGATAGAGTTATGTGGAGGACAAAAACCTGTTGCGCCACTACGGGACTAGGATAAGGAGGAAGATGACCATGATGATTATAAAAACCTTCTTTTTTTCATTACTGCAGCGTGTTAAATGCTTATTTCTATTGCAGATGTTCGATAGCGTGTCCATCCTGTTCTCCGACGTGGTAACCTTCACGGAGATCTGTTCCCGCATCACTCCAATGGAAGTGGTCTCCATGCTCAATGCGATGTACTCCATCTTCGACACTCTCACCGAAAGAAACAGGGTTTATAAGGTTAGCTCTACAAATATTTTAGGGGATTTTTTAAAAGGCTTAGTAGTAAAAAGGTTACTAGCTATAACAAAGGAGATAACCGGTTTTCCAATTGTCGTTAATACAAACACATTTGGCCTATAAAAATAATTCTTAAATTAAATTGCGTTGAACGATATTCGAAAAAAAGTTGTGGGTTCACATCTACTCCGCGCCCTAGAGAATCTAAAAATGTAAAATATATATAAAACCATTTAAATTAAGGTAACATTAAGGGTATTTCATCTGCCGGTGACACCTATTTTAGCAATAAGTTGCTTTTCAGCGAAAATAATGAAATTCCGAAAGTGATCTTTTAACAAAAACTGTAAGAATCCCTTTAAGTTTAAAAATTAATTTAAACCAGCGAATTAGTTTACAAAGCGAACAGTTTTTTTAGTTCAATCAGATTAAGTACAGATTCAAGTTGACGCTTCAAAGGTCAGCCTTTGAAACATTAACTTGACCACATCGAACTTTATTATTATAACTTAGAGAACTTAGAAACTTAGACAAACTTCAACGATATTCATCATTGATTTTTTGTCGTTTCCAAAGAAATTTGTGATTTCTGTAAAATAAGTAATTATGTGGCAGTGGTTTAAGGTTAGTTTTATAAAGTACTAGTTTTCGCCCCCAATTCACTTCGCGTGGAATTAAAAGAATCAAAAGTGAGTAGCCTATGTGTTATTCTAGTCTATCCTCTACATCTACACCAAATTTCATTCAAATCCGTTCAGCCGTTTAGACTACAAACTCTAACAAACATCCATCCATCTAAACTTTCGAATTTATAACATTAGTATTAGTAAGTTTCAAATTAGACATTAATAAAACAGGACCGCTGTTTATGCACCCTTAATCTAGTTCACAACAAACAGATAGCATAGAAATTAGCATATTCAAATACGTACTACATTGTACTGGGAATATCCCAAGAGTGTTTTAACAAACTACTGTAATTAGTGTTCAATATATTGATTAAAGGTCTATTCAATAGAGTAATTTACTAATTTACAGGCATACCTAGGCCCTAGAGAGTGTAGACCAGCTACCTTCAAAGTTATAAGTACAGTCAGACGCATTTGTGGTGTTCGACTTACAGAACGCCTTGTTTATTGCAACGATACAAAGCACACCTCGTTTTAGAAATAATCAATTATGTTATCGTAACATAAAATTAAAAAGTTACCGTACCAAATATATCGTACAAAAACATTCATACGACTATCGCTAAATAGGTAGGAACCACCAGAAACCCCGATAGTACATGAAAACCCTGCTAATATAAATATGAAAGAATTCTCTAATACCGTTATCAAAGAACGAAATTTTTCATTTAGTTTAGTTACCTACAAGTTCCATGCTACGCTACTCTATACGTCTTTTGTATGAAGGAACATGTTTCGACGTTGTTTGATTAAGAAGATATATTAAGACAGTGTTCAGAATAACTTACATACTTATATGTAAGTAGAAATGTTTACATTTATGTAGTTTCATTATCATCATCGTCAACAACTTGTTACTGAGGGTCGGCATAGTATGTGCTGCTTTTCCATACATTTCTATCTTCATTCTTACATACTTTTTAGGTGGAAACAATAGGAGATGCGTATATGGTGGTGTCTGGGGCTCCGGAGAAGGAGGACAATCACGCAGAGAAGGTGTGTGACATGGCACTCGATATGGTCGACGCTATCACTGACCTAAAAGACCCGAGCACAGGTAAATTTAACATTAAAGAACCAATTATACCAAAAATACATTGAATTTATAAAAAAAGTACTTTATGAAAAGTACTTCTTTCATGGTTTTGTTACTAGTTTTGGCCTGCGACTCCGTTTGCGTGAAATGAAAAAAAAATTAACGTATGTGTTCTTCCAGGCTGTACAGATGTAAATCTATACCAAATTTCATTAAATCCGTTCAGCTGTTTAGGCTACAAACTCCAACTATATATTCATTGAAAAAACTCAAAAACTACTGGGCCGATTTTAAAAATTATTCACCAAAAGACTACGTTATTAGTGAGTGACGCAGGCTATGTTTTTTATTTTTTTTTATTTCACGGCGACGAATTCGCGAATAACAGCTAGTTTATAATATTGGTAAGAAATCTGATTAATGACGGGCGTAATAATGTTTCGAACGCAACATATTTCCTAGGTTCCCATCTCTCGATACGTGTTGGAGTACACTCAGGGGCGGTGGTGGCAGGCATAGTAGGTCTGAAGATGCCACGCTACTGTTTGTTCGGGGACTCCGTGAACACCGCCTCCCGCATGGAGTCAACATCCGAAGCTATGAGGATACACATCTCACAAACAACGCAGGAGTTACTATCTCCGTCGTATAAAGTCGTCGAAAGAGGAGAGATACAAGTTAAAGGAAAAGGTCGGTTTTTGGTCTTTTTTTATAATGACAAAAAAATATTTAGTAATTAACTGCACTAAATATTTATTTTTAATCTGTTTTTAGGAGCAATGAAAACGTATTGGCTCGATGGAAGGGAATCCCGTCCGAGTTTATCAAAAATGATATCACAATTACAACCCGTCACAGAACTTGAATGGGAACGAGCCGCTGACGTCAGAGATAGCATCGCAGAAT
>NW_013525314.1:90671-91380 GCF_000836215.1 Papilio polytes | reverse complement strand
TCAATTCTGCACCCAATTCTCTAACTGCTAACGTCGTGAATACCTTGAATCTTAACAAAGACTACCATCTACCAAACGCAATCAATTCTCCTCCTAATTCTTTAGTCAATAGCGCTGGGAATCCCTTACTGCCTGCGACACCGAGGAACCAGGCTCCGACTGTGACGTCTCCTGTAGAAGAGAGACGGATGTATTCCCCTGTCACATTCCAGGACGTCGCGAGACGCAGCATAGCCAACTCGCCGAATAGAGTCGAAAGGGAAAGAGGGGAGTTCTTGGAGCAATACCAGAATCGACAATACAATCAAACAGTCAAAGGTAAAAATATTTTATTACATAATTTCTATTAACTACCATTTTTTAAATAATGTTGTGTGGATAAAAATGTATTTTTTTAATTGATAATAGCGCCATCTATATATTTTATTAAATATTATTCATCAGAGTCAAGATCAACTTCGGCCAGTGTGGGAGGCGTGTGGACAGACGCGGAGTCGCTGGACCCGCCAGCTACATTGGACAGCTTGAACTCTTCCTTCTGGTAACTTTTTAATTTTGAAGTCATATGTTACATTTTATTTTTTAATAGCTATATATAATATTTTATTGCTAAAAGAATCTTTACTATCGGCCCAGTAGTTTTTGACTAATTTCAATAAATACAAAAATACTAATGATTTCTTTTTGTAATATTAGTATAGAAGAAGGT
>NW_013525314.1:84188-90422 GCF_000836215.1 Papilio polytes | reverse complement strand
TAGTTTTTGACTTATTTCAATAAATACAAAAATCACACAGACAATAAGACAGAGGAACCGGTTATTTTCGTTTATTACTTCATATTAATTAAGTAACTTGTAATATAATTCTAAATTTGGGTTAAATCTTTAGTTACAGTTCGACGTCAGCTTGCAGAGCGGCCGCGCCCACACCTAAAGACAGGGAACAAGACAACTGCCTCTTCGAGCCCAGGGTAAGTACTATCAGACTTTTCGTACGCCATAAGGCAGATGTAAAAACAACATTGGAACCCAAATTGTGCTCTTAATGTAACCGGTTATTTACAGTGTTTTTTCGTTCAGATTTAGTTATATTGTTTTTTTTTTATATCAGTGTGCAAGCAACGCAACAACCGAGCAAGCAAGTGCGGAGTCCTGTCCCGCGCTGCGACCTGACTCCGCGCATACACCGCACAGGGACGATGAAATCGGTAATTTACTCTATTTTCTCTATATTAATGGTGGTAAACGAGATATCTGCTAACTGGATTCGCAGAAATAGCAACGCAACCCTTAGACGGATGCAAATGCCTACTGTTAAATTATGGAGAAAGGATTGTGTAAAAAAGTTGCCCTTTCTATGCGTCCTTTCACTCATTAAGTTCATTTCTTCTTCTCATATTATTCTGCCCTTAATCTAGAACTATGATGATAGAAGAATACGCTTTCCCGTCTGTTGTCGTTTTCCCATAGCGACAGATAGTTAATTTGGAAAGAAATGGGTGAATTTTAGATCGACTCCTACTTATCCAATTCCCTTTTACCTTAATATCCAATATTGATTTTTGTATTCTATATCATTTCAGAAACCGATACAGAGTATCTAGACGCGCATAACGACTCAGGACACGTCTGCACGATATCAGAAAACGTGGAAACCAATCTGCCGAAGCAAGGCAAAGTGGGGCGTTTTAAAGCGCGAATAGCGCCCGGGCACCACAAACTGTGCACTAAAGTGAAACAGGAGTCCATCAAAGAGAAGAACCAATCAGCGCCATCTAGCGTTCTGCCGCACGGACATCATCACACCAAGAACGTGAACCACCACCAGTGCTGCGGCGCCTTCGGCAACCCACACGTGAGACATAAAGCAACTAACTCTAGTTGTCATCTTATTTAATCTAAGAAGGTTTTAATGCCATTCTATCCATGAAGGTTTTAATGTTAGATGCTACTGGCATATAAGAAAAAAATGTAGTTTTTTTAAATAGTAAATCGTCAGAACTTTTCATTTAATCCATGAAGGCTTTAATGTTTGTGACTGGCACATGAGAACATTTTTTTAAACATCAAATGCTATAATTTGTGTTGCGATATTAAAATATCAATTTAAAGTAACTTAAACAATTGGAATCGTTATTTTAAATAACTTTTTATTAAATCAGGTTAAAGTAAGATAAGAATTATTTTTGAAATATTCCTATAAACAAAATATGTTCCATTAGATACCTACTTTTATTTTATTAGGTTCTTTCATAGTACAATTAAATTGGTATTACAGATTTTACTACGTTACATTCTTATTATTATGATAAACTTGTTTTCAATTTTAATTCAATAACATTTATATTTACAATTATATTTTACAGTTATGTTTACCTTCGTCAGTCTGTTAATTTATATTTGAAATGCCCCATTTATGTATCTGTTTTAAATTTCTTTTCGTTCTGATTTTTACAACGAAAGAATCTCTAAGTTAATAGTGATATTGTTAACTTTAAGGTATAATTGATTAACTTAATAGATATTTTGACATAAATAGATGTTTATTCAAGAGTACAATCGCGGTATAACAATGATATTTTAGGTTATGTTTTTTTATTGTTTTATGAATGTTGATATTATAGTTATTTAAGTAGAAAACACATTAAAAACAATTGGCTTTGAGAAAAAGCAATGATTTTTGCTTTCCATATCATATATACATTTAGGTCTAATTTAGGTTCTAGGTCTTGTAAGATGGTTAAATTGTTTAAAAAATAAAACGAAGATTACTAATTTATTATACATGTCACCTTTTAATTAAAAACTTGGCCAGTTTATGATCAGACTAATTTTATAATGTATCAGAAAATTGTTTACAAAACGAACTTATTGCGGTTTTTCTTATTTTTTCTAATGTTTAACACTTTTAAGATGTTGAACCAACAAATTGTAAAAAAATGTTATTTTTCTTTTAATTAGAATAAAGGACAATGTAGTGTGTGGTTTGATTATTTTAAGTAAAACATAGCCCATAACAAGTTTAGTACATTGGCTAACAGTTTTACAATACTAGTCCAATTTTAAACTGACCAAGATTGCAATCTGCCACCGACATTTCACGGCCTATAAGGTTCTATTATAGTACGTTTTATTTGAAAAATCGAATTATTGTAGTAGCTGATGTATTTTTGTATAACTTAGAATAGCTTAGGCACTTTCAACTAAGATAATATTTATATCTTTACATTATAGTGTTAACTATGTCGTTTTAACCCTTAATTTGCTTGTATCCAGTGACTAAAAAAAAAAGTTTACTGACCTAATTTAGAGAAAAAATACGCGAGATTTTGATTTTAGTGTATTAGTAACGTATAATATTTTTTTTTTCAAAAAACTCCGTCGAATTAAGGGTTAAAACATTTTATCCACTAGTCACTTTTTTTTTGTTTTTTTTTTTTGTATTTAAGTTATTATTTATTTCAGATCTCAGATAAGATTACGACATGCCAAAAAGAAATTCCAAAGAATACTGTAATGGAGAAGATTAAGTCACAATTTAAAATGAGCTTTACTCGTTGACAATAGAGGTTATATTTCATTGAAAAATAATATTAAATTTTAACAAATGCTTAATGATTTATAACACTGTTAAACGGTGGAATTAATAGGGTTGAAATGTGCGACAAAAATATCTGGTGCGGTGAATTTTCTGTTAACTGGCAATCCTAGAGTTGGTTATTGGAGTCTCCTGAGATCAGTTCCCCTCTCACTCTCCCTGATAGGGTATTTAGAAATGTAAAATGGGTATAAAAATACCATATAAATGGTAACTGCCTTATCCTTAGCCTGAAAAATCAACTGGCAACGCCCATTCGTTTTTTGTTTACTTAAACCTCCCCTTAAGGTTGATTTTACATATTAAATCTATACTAAGAGACGCCTTTGTAAGAATCACAGTTGCAATTAGTATATTTTCTAACAGAACACTCACCGGGCCAGATAAGTTTGTTAAAAATGACAAAACATTTTGAGGTTATGTTTTATTAGATTTTATATTATAAGCTAATAACATTAGATTAATCATTACTTAGTAATGCATTTTAGTATATTTATATGTTAAACTTTCGAAATATTTGTAAGTGATTTTGATTTAATGTATTATATGATTTTTATCGCAAATATTTTGCTATATTTAAAGCAAGTTTATAATGTTAAAAACATATCAAAAAAGTATAGAAATATTAACGTTTATTGTTTTTCTCATATCGTGGAAACTTGCATGTAAAAATATACTCACTGTTTTAGAAAAAGGAATCTTTTTCTATAAAACGTCATGTTTTCTTTTTACTCTGCAGTTAAAACCCACAGTTATGGTATCTTTTTGTACAGATGAAAATGAGAAAAAAAAACTCTTTGAATTTGACCATAAGTAAAATATTGTGAGTAATTATAACATTGCAATCTAGTCGTTTTGAGATTATTATTTATTGTTATTTACAAAGATTGTTATACAAAATAGAAACGTTAGTCTTTTTTTTTTTTATTTTATTTATAACAAAATAAAGTTAAAAAGTTACAAATTCTGTTACTTTGTTTTTGACCGACTTCCCAAAAGAAGGAGGTACCTACTCAATTTGTCTTTGTTTTTTTTTATCTTTTATATGTTACAACTACAATAAGAACATCTTAATATTAAATTATAACAGTTCTTAAATCACTAGAAGTTTTAAATGTTCAATAAAACATTGCTTTAAAATCTTATATTATGTTGTCTTTAAATTGAATCAGTATTCGTGTACAACACAAGTTTATCTATACTATTATTTTGTGATCATCTGATTATTATTAATAAGTTATAGTCACAGATTATGCTTCTATAGATAAATACAGTATCACGTTTCTCACTATTGTGGAAATAAATTGACATTTGGAAATGCTATTATGGTTTTATTTTCCCCTTACCAAATGAGGCACAAAAACGTATTCGCGTTGGAGACAGATAATGTATGTAGCTGTGTCGCTCACTCTACAATAAATTACCATTAGTATCTCTCGCTTGCACAAGATGGCGGCGATTGCGTCTCCGGTTTTGTTTTCATTTACCCAGATTTACCATAATTATACTTTTCACATCTGTCATTTTTAAAAATCTGTTGCTGTTTCAAAGAGAGTGAAAGAGATAGATATATTTTTCAGTTTCATATATTCATTTTATGTAATTTACGGGGCATTTTAGAGCGCACGCACATGTTTGACTAAACTATCGCACAACTGTGTAGTCTCTGTTAAACAGAGTCTGTTTCCTATGAGCTAATATGGAGGTGCGTACACTACTTGTTTTTTAATTGTGCAACTAAACAGTTGAATGGGAAATTAAACTCCGATTACAGATAAAAAATAATTTATTCAAAACAAAGATGATACAAAAATAGACAAAATTAACAAAAAAAAGATATTACCCTTATACCAAATTACTCGAAACTTAATTCCGTCCCTTTCAGATGTCGTTCAGCCCAATCATCGAATTTTCTAGATAGATCATCAGACATGTAATTCTTCCAATCGCCGATCTCCCCTTTTCTTATAAACCTTAGATCAGTTTGTTCTAAATAACTTCTGCCGAAAGATTTCTCTAATATAGCTTCGAGATTAACAGCTCTGTTAGTTTTCATGTTCTGAAAGGACAGGTGATCGCACAGTTTGAAGACTTGTTCATCAGACATCGACTTCCCGAGGAAGGCAGCGGTCTTCTTCACCACTGAAGGTAGATCTCGCTTCATCTCCTCAAATCTGATGAATAGGAGGTTCGGATCGTGACGTCTGTTCCAAAAACCTGTTGATAAATAGTTTTTTTAGTTATAATTGTTCAGTTTAATAGTTTTTAGGTTATTTTAGGGAAAAACCAAATTAGTTTTACTTAAACAGTCAAATTAAAACGGATTAAAAAGATAAGCATTAAGTATGACGTCATAATTCTCAAATGGAAATAAGCAGGACCAGGAAAGTATATGTTTAAATACATTTTTAAAATTTCCGCCGTCAAAAATTAATTTTACGATATTTTTGCATTGAAATCTGCATTTTTGTCGCGATTGCGAACAGGTTACGGTCATTTATTTATTTACTAGCTTTCGTCCGCGACTCCGTCCTCGTCGACTCAAAAAAACAAAAGTGGGTAGCCTATGTGTTATTCCAGACATCCAGACTATCCTCTTCATCCATGCAAAATTTCATCGATATCCGTTCATCGGTTTAGGCTACAAACTCTAACAAACAAACATCCATCTAAACTTTCGCATTTATAATAATAGTAAGAAGTAAGATTTACTCGCTCATTCCTATTTAAAATGCACTCAAATGTTTTAATAAATATTAAACTGTGTTACTTACCCAATATATGATTCCATACGGGCCCAAATGGCGCGCGGTCCCTCATGAAGAGGTCACAGAACTCCTCGAAGGTCCCTTTGAGGCCGTGCACCAGCTTGCAGTAGTGGTAATATGATACCACCATGTCTTTGGGATTACGTGATGTGTAAATTACCTGTTGAACATTAGAAGTTATTCTAATAAATGGAAACACAGTTGGAAAGCCATAAAATATTAGAAGTATGAACTAGTTGGATATTTTAAGAGTGGAATACCAAAATTCAAAACGTTAGTAGTGGTTGGTCAAGTAATGGAAAAAAAGTATGGAATGATATTAGAAGATTAAATGCCTGTCCCATTACTTGATGATAGAATCTCAGATAGCTTAAAAATAACGTCAATGGCAGATTTACACGTTGGATTGTTATCAGACAATTTACAATTTGGCAATAGGCCCTAAGTACGTGCGCACACGACTATACTATCTCACAACTTTTGTGCGATTGTCGATTGTTTCGCAGCCAATTCAACTGTTCAGTTGCACAATTAAAAATCTAGTAGCGTGCGCAACTCCATTGAATTTGGGAAAAAGGCGCAGATAAAAGATACTTTAGTCAAAAGTGTGCGCGCACTCTAAGG